>NC_043001.1:36072115-36109615 GCF_006345805.1 Octopus sinensis | reverse complement strand
CAGATACAGTACAGAGAAATATTTGCATGGTGTGTGTGTGTGTGTTGTGTGTGTGTGTATATATATATATATATGTGTGTGTGTGTGTGTATGTATATATGTATATGTATTTATGGATATATGTATGTGTTTATGTATATGTATTTATGTATATGTAGATATCTATATGTGTATATATATATATATATATATATATATATATATATATATTATATATATATATATATATATATAATACACACAGACAAACCCATGTCTTATGTGCACACATACATAGACCTAGGTATACACATACACAACTGCACTAATTGCGCGCTCGCACACTCACAAACACACGCGCGCGCACACACATACACACACTTTTCACAAACTCATACACGATGAGAGGGGGAGAGAAAGAGGGAGGACGAGAAGAAGAAGAAGAAGGAGTGGGGGGGGAGAAAAGAGTCAGCACGCGCGCACAATTTGTCCGGTCACTTTTTCTCCTTTTCTCTCTATCCCTTCCTCTGTTCTACAAGCCAAAAAAACCTCGCTTTCGGATGCTTCCATAACAACGACGTCCAACGCTGCTCAGTTACGTCTTCTTTCCAGAACAGCATCATCATCATCGTTGCACATGCTCGGAACGACTTGCAACACATGTTTTTCTACTCTCCTTTGTCCAGTAAAATTAGTCAGTCTGTCTGTCTCTCTGTCTCTCTGTCTGTCTGTCTGTCTGTCTGTTTCACTCTCTCTCTCTCTCTCTCTCTAGCTTTTCCCTTGGTTCTCTCACACTCACACACATACACATTCTTCCTGCCTCTCCAACTCTTTCCAAGACATTAGCTCTCAGCTCTCTCTCTCTCTCTTATACAAATACAGGATCATATCTGCAGCAAAAATATCAAAACTCTCGTTGCATTTAGAAAGCAACTGTCATGGTGAAAGTTATTTTACCTGCGACGATTTCATCTCAATCGAAGGAGAGGAGCTTTCTCCGTCCGGGTTGCGGATCCGTGGAACAAGCTGCCAGACGAGATGGTGAAGATGCCGACGACCGCTTTGTTCAAAGCCTCCCTGGACCTCAAGTGGCCTGAACTCTTTACATGAACACCACCCTGTACTTAACTCCATGTCCCCCTACATGGCCTTGCTATTTGCTTTTGAGCCAAATTAACTAACTAACTAACATATAAATAGCTGTTTCCCCTCTGCCCTTCTGTTTCTTATCTCTCACTAGTATCCTTAAAATATCTTTAAAAGCGAAAGGTGTATTGTATAATACAGTCTCTGATATAAAAAAAAAAAAACATGTGATGGTCATGGCTAGATCGCCTGTGATCTTATGTCTGTTTCACCAGGGCTGATTTGTCTGTTTTAAGGTGCGACGATATGTTAAAAATAGCAGCAACATCCCAATCATACTCAGCTGTCTTATATATATATAAAAAAAAAAACGCATAGAATAATATAGTGCAGCGTACATTGTCTAAAATTTGACGATGATGGTCATTTCTGGAACGACTTGTATCGATCATATCTACTTAAGTTCAGGATCGATTGGGACCAAACAACACGTTATTTTGTAATATTTTTAGGGATTTACTCTTATTCGACACGGCAGCTGCGGGCTGGAAGAAGCCTCAAGACAGGCTCTGTCCCAAGTTGACTACTCATGATTAGGCAAGATCTTCAGAGGCTCAAAGTTACCTTAGAGGATGCGGGGGGGGGGGGCTAGCAAGGGACTGCCAGCAATGGATAAAACACTGGTGGACCTGGTCGGATCTATGCATGATGACCTCTCTGGGACCCCCTAACCTAGGATTACCCTTGCCCCATCAAACAAGAGCTTGAAGCAAGCAAGCATATGGTTAAGGGGGCAATACCATCAAGCCAAGTACTTCATTGGTACTAGTTTTTTTTTTTTTTATTAATCCTGGGGTGTTGAAAAGCAGAGATGAACTTGGCAGGATTAGTAGTGTACTAAGAGCATAAAGCGCCGGAACAAACACCGCGAGGACATTGTTTTTTACGCTCTAATAATTCTGCTAGCTGACAACCTTTTAGTAATGATTTTAGGCACGCAAGCCTAGAAGTTTTGAGTAGAGGGAATAAATCATTCTAATCTGTTCCAGTATTTGACTGGTACTCTTAAAACATTTTTTCCACGCGCTCTAAAGATCTGCCAGTTCGAATGTTGTAATAATCATCTCCAGTAAAAGGCCTGAAATTTAGTGGGGTGTAGGCTAGTCAAATACACCAACTCTAGTGCTTAAGTGATACTTATTTTATTGACTCTGAAAGAATGAAAAACAAAGTCGACTTCGATGGAATTTGAACTCAAAAAGTAAGGCCAAAAAGAAGTGCCGCTCAGCATTTTGTCCGATCTGCTAACGATTCTAGCACCTCGCAATCTTCATTAATAATAATAAATCTTTCTACTCTATGTACTCTAAAATACTCTATGTACAAAGTCTAAAATACTGTTCGGCTAGTACTTATTTTATATTGACCCCGAAAATTTGAAAGGCGAAGTCGACCTCGGCGGAATTTGAACTGAGATCGTAAAGACGAGCGAAGTACCGTTAAGTATTTTTCTTAGTCCGGCGTGCTAACGATTCTGCCATCTCAACCACCTTATTTAATAACAATATCCATATTCTAGAAATAAGTGCATTCTTAAGTGTTTACTCCTTTCTCTTTCCTCTTCCTTTTTCAATCTCATTTTTCTATCCTTCATCACTGTAAAATCTGTAAATTTCCATGTTTGCTCAGCCGTTTGTGGAGTTGTTGTCTTGATGCATGCGACGTCTTTGGCTTGGGACTATTATTATTTCTTGCCTTGTGAACAAATAGCAAATACTTTATTTTCAGCATTAGCTTATTCTGTTGTTATAGGGTTACATATTGTTTAGACTGTACGTGACCTTAGACTGATTCATTTAATTTATAAAATGCTCTAGGTTCAGAACCGACATTATACCCACTTTCCGTGTCTGTGCAACTAACAAACAGGATTATGTGATGCTGGATGAAACACGTGCACGTGCCTATTTAAACGTAACCTATGATTATCATTGTGAAGGCGCGTGGCTTAGTATTTATGGTGTTGAACTCACAATCGCAAGGTTGTGATTTCGATTCCCGGATCGGGCGGTGCATGTGTTCTTGAGCAAAACACTTCGTTTCACGTTGCTCTGCGATCACTTTGACATCTGATGTGTGTTTGCGGCACACTGCTCACCCACACCGGCAATGTCGATTTGGAGGTAGCGAGCTAATGATCAACACGCACATTTGATCGCTATAGACAAACCATCCGTGCTGGTTATCTCTCATAAAGTTGCGGAAACCTCATCTATCCTTTACGACAAAAGGATCCACCATGATTATCATTATCGTTGTGATCAGCGTCGTTATTGCCCTTTTAGAAACAGCAGCCTAATATCCCTTCAAACCACACTTTATTATTTTCAAAAAAAAAAAAAAAAAGAGAATACACCGGTTAATGTAATTCTTGAAATAGTTTTAGAAATAAACATGAAATGGTCTCAGTCGGATCGCTATCATAATCATTGATCTGCTTAATCAGAACTAATTTGGGTTCAAACAGGATCAATTTTTTACCAGTGTCATCATTTATCTCAAAATCATCACCTACCATCATCCACCACCATCATTATTAGCGAGAGGAACGAGCGCTGTATATTAGTAAGATAAACCCCGTGTAATCCAAATATGCAAATCGTTGTTTGATTCTCAGTTATATGAAAACATAAGCATTAACTCATTGTCCATTTCAAAAATAGATAATCGAGTGTTGCAAATACGAAAAAAAAATCATCAGCGTATTTGATATTTTACTCAAAGTCTCTGAAATCCTGTCGGATTCCACATCAGTGAGATTAGAACTCATAAACGAGAAGATAAACCTAAACGTTTGCAAAAAAAATTATTCTAACGTTGAGCTGCCCATCTTCGTTACAGGGCAATAAAATAAACCAAGGACTAAAATTTTGGCGGCGGAGATCTTGTCAATTATGTCGACTCCAGTGCCTAATTAGTACTTATTTTATCGGCCCCAAAGGGATGAAAGGTAAAGACGACTTCGGCGTAATCTGAACTCAGAACGTAAAGACGGACGAAACACCGCTAAATATATTGTCCGGCAAGCTAACGGAACGTTTCTGTCAGCTCACCATTTTTGAGGATAATAAAATAATAATGGAGAATATTGGTAAAGTAACTATGGAAATTTTTTTTTTATTCTTCACATAATGAGTAAATAGAATCGAATGGAAAGTCTGGTTACATATTTTCAAACTATTTGCGTCAACAGAAAAACTGATAGCAAAGAAAAAAAAATAATAAAGAGGAAACAAACAATATTAAATCAATAATACTTTTTTAAAAGCCGACATTTCTATTAGAGCCTTCTGAATACGTTAACATATTGGCTTCTTACACAAGCCACCTTATGTAAGAGTGAAGTGAATTGATTGCATTGATCTTACGAAATGTAAAAATCCACCCTGTAGGATTTGAACTCATAGCCGAAGGAATAAAACATGATACTGAAGTGCATTTAATGTCAGTCCTAGTAAATATCCCCACCCACACAATGAACGCATTAAATCGATTTGCTTGGGTTTTTTTTTATGCTTTGTTATTTTAGAATAAAAATATTGTAAAATATTAGACATAAAGTTATGTAAATCTTTTTAAGGAAATGTACCCCCCGTCGCCAAATAATATAGAACAAGATTCTTTCTTGTGAATCATAAGAATTCATAACGCTGATGGTGGTGCTTAACTCCAGATTCCAAAGTGCTAAGTGGAGGGAGTAAGATGAAGAGAACACTAATCTTACAGCACGAAGCTTTGCTCTTAGAATATAAAATTTGACAGCCGGATGCTTATTCAGTAGAACTATGTACACTTAAGTGCCTTGCCTTATACAATGAAACACCTGCGGCAGGGTTGACTCACAGCCTATAAACTGCAATCAATACTTTAATTATCCACTCGATTATTACACCTTTAAAACAAATCGCAACGGGCCACAGAATTAATAAGCAAGACGATAATATTATGTTCACGATATTTCAAAGAATAAATAAATCTTCTGTTTGATCAAGAAACTGCCACCATTTCTGTATTTTGCGCTGACAGTATTTGCATGCAAACATTTAGATTTCGTCTTATTATACATTCATTATAAAATGATCTAATCCTTGATTTTTGTTTCGTATGAATGAAAGCAAACACTACAACATACAGCTGTTATTGCGGTTATCGATTTGTAAAAGTACAAAGTCATCTCGGCTCGGAGAGATAATTTCAGTTACATAATAATGTATTTCCTTTCAAATAAAACTCAATCATTGTCACTCACATTTCATTACGAAGGCATCAAATGCGTGCTTGAGTGTAAAATGACAACATTGTGTATAAAGAGAAGAAAATACACGAAAAGGACAAAAATAGAAGAAAAGCTAAACTAAATACAACAGTGGGGTTGGCATGTTTCGATCAGTTTTGCGTTATTGATTTTGGCTGTAAGCCAAGTCAGCGATGATATTTTAAACGTAGATTATGAAAACATCACAAAATCTTGCTTCTCGTATACGATAGCTAGTTAATTCACACTTGATGTCTGCATGTATAGATAGCATAACATTTAACTTTGAAAAGAACCGGTGTGGTACAAATATGTGTGCATTTGAAAACGCATCATATTTGTTGTGTATACACAAACATACGCACATACACGAAAGCGGTGATATACCCAAGAATTGAATAACTGTAAATAGTGAACTGTGTGCACGTATTTCTTTTATTCTATTTTCATCTGAATTTTCTTTTTACTACCTTTTCTTTTTTGCGATGGTAGTGCAGCATTGTAGCATGATCGGCAAAGTCGTCATGGCGCGGCGTGAGTCCTGTAAGAAGGACACTGGATTGCAAAATTAGTGGAACGCTTGCTATATTGGCAATTAATTTAATTAGATCTCTTTTGTGATATGACTTCCTATCTGGGTGGGATCCTTCGCAGGCCGATAAAATTAGCCGCAATTAAGTATTAGGATCAATGTTTTCATCTCTACTTCCCACCACAAAATGATTGGACTCCATGCCATGTTAGAAATCTTTAACGTCAGCAAGACGTGCCAAGCGTAGTAGAATAGAAAACCGATTAAAGTTTCTTAGGATTTCTTAATATTCTCAGTTTAAATTCTACTGTTGCCAACTTTACTGTTCATCTTTATGCACCCGATAAAATAGAACTCGGGCAAATAAGTATATTGGAGACGATTTTATTGTCGAGCGCCCTCCCACAAGAAATACGTGTTTGTGTCAGTAGAAGAAATGACCATTGCTTTATTTAGTATCAGGAAATAAAGCAGTACAATTGCGAAGCAAATGCTTTCGGTATTCTACAGGAAGGCCTATTATGTTCCAAGTTCAAGGACTTGATGTTTAATGTTGTCTGCTTAACTGTGTGAGCGTATATTATTTCAATATTTGGGCACAATGAAGGCTTTTCTAAGGGGTTTTTTTGTGCAGTCATCGTTAGCTGTTTTTACTATACTTGATGTTTAACCGTATATTTTCTTTACGTCTGACTGCTATGGATCTCTGTAAAGAAAAGTTAACCAGCCTGTATTCTAGCTAGTTCTGTATTAAAAATCAGACTGAGTTATATAGTATATTCAGTGATTTTTTAAAGGCGCTGTAGTGAAATTTGGGGGGAGATGTTTGATGCGTATAGAAATCCTTATATGCATATACAAGTCCTTATACTGGCACTTTAACACTGTCACAGATTTAAAAATACATTTTTAGAAAGGCAATTTTAAATAATACATTGATAATTTAAATGGATAATTAGAAAACACGATCAGCGTTATGAGTAAATAAGTAAATATATATTTTACTTTTGTGCAACTTATAATAATTTTTGTTTTCATAATATGATACTTACAGATAAATGAGATGATAATAAACATGTAGTTTACGGCCAGTAAAAATTTTGCTGTTGCATCACACAGCTGGCTGGTCAATATATGTGGAAGCACTCCGTCGGTTACGACGATGAGGGTTCCGGTTGATCCGATCAACGGAACAGCCTGCTCGTGAAATTAACGTGTAAGTGGCTGAGCACTCCACAGACACGTGTACCCTTAACGTAGTTCACGGGGATATTCAGCGTGACACAGAGAGTGACAAGGCCGGCCCTTTGAAATACAGGTACAACAGAAACAGGAAGTAAGAGTGAGAGAAAGTTGTGGTGAAAGATTACAGCTTTAGGTGTTTTCGCTCAAAAAACACTCACAACACCCGGTCTGGGAATCGAAACCGCGATCCTACGACCGCGAGTCCGCTGCCCTAACCACTGGGCCATTGCGCCTCCTGGTCAATATATACCCTGTGCCAATAAAAGCTTCTTTTTCGCACGGCACATATTTGCCTGAGACCCCCCATCCCGCTGCTGTCTCCAGTAATCGGTTCGGTGCTTCCCGTTTCTATATTCAAATATGTTGTACTAATGTTACAGTAGCATCGGTTCTTATGTTACATTAGTAACAGAAACGTTAAGTGTAGTCGACCTGAAGAAAAGTATTTCCTGACTTGAATTTAATCCTATGCTCGCTCTTAATCTTTCCGATAATGTATATAGAAACCTTAAGATAGGATTAAGCTACAGCCAGCCCACGTTAAACAGTGTACTACTTCCAACTCTAATCACTACCAGCGGTTTTTTTTTTATTTCCTCCGAGCTATACACGTGTAACTAAGAACCCTTCAATCAGTCTTAAAGATGGTAAGGATTATCTTTGGGTTAGGTATCTGCTTTGCAAATCATCTTGTAAAGATTACTGATTGATTCTACGTAACCACAACATGTAAACCTTGTACTGATAACATTTTTTGCTCCAATTGCAGGCCGTCTTGTAAAGAGAAGTGGTCGTAATTTTCCTGCTATCAAACGAAATGTAAATCTGTCGATATTGATCTTTTTGCCTAATTATTTTCTGTTTAGACATTGTTTTATAATTAATATAAAAGAAAATTCATATGTTATGTGTAATTTAAGGGGAAAAAATAGTTTCATTAGATAAATTAGTGCTGTGTTTTAATTGAAAGATTGTTAATTATATATATACTGCAAACAATTATTGATATTTACGTATCAGCGATTCTCGGTCATACAATGATTATGAAATGCTATTTATAATTGCATATGTGAATAGTAATTTGAACACGAAAAAAGATTGTTTTTCTCTCCTCTGAATCAACAACTATTTGCCTTACAATCTCTCTTTTGAAATTTATTAAAACATTGCTATCTTATGAGAATTACTATTCTTTGCTGCTACTTCTACCACAAGGGCATAGATTTACGACCCTAATTTTTTTTTTTAGTTCTCATTTAATTCCATGTATAAAAGTTTCTGACTATAAGTTGAGTGGTTCTGGCAGAATCGTTAGTAAGTCAGACAATTAGCGGCACTTCGTCCAGTTATTTACGTTCCAAGTTCAAATCCCACCGAGTTCAACCTTGCTTTTTATGTTTTGGGGGTCGATAAAATTTAGTTAGTCAAGTCCTGGGATCTTTTCAGTTTGAACGGCAGCTTTTTAAAATAATTTTCACGTGACTAAACACTTTTAAACTTCGTATACTGGTAGAATGTGTTTATAAAACATCTTTTTCTCTTGGCTTTATTAAGAAAATTCTATAGTTTGTAAGATATTTGTTGTTTTTTTTCTTCAATTTCTGCAATTTTAACCAATCAATGACGTCTATTGAAGTGAAAACATTCTGTGCCGCATGAATATGTCCCTCGTTTAAGAAACAGATTGGGTTTATTTACATTTGTGAAGAAAAAAAGATACCCTTCCCCCCACCCCTAACCATAACTAACCATAACCCTAAAACAGATTGAAATGCAATAGATCGATACTAGGGTCATAATTATGGGTGACAATTTCATATGACACCGCTAGAAAAAACTGCCGTTCAAACCGAAAGATCCAAGTCCTGGAGGCAGTATAAGCTTCTAAGATCCTCTCCTTAAAATCGCTGGATCTGTGTTAGTAAGTAGTTATTTCATGTTGTGAACACACATACTGCAGTCAATAAACAATCACTTGCATAGCTGTGTGCTCCACCTTTGTATCAAACTAGAAATATGCGAGCGAGAAAACGTGAATATGACCACTAATATTATTAGAAGCACCTAGATAATCTCCTGCATAACAATCAACAGACTTTTAAAACAAAAGACCATAATTGAATTGTGTAGCCCTGAACAATTAAGACGAGTTTATTACGACTGAAAAACCTTTGAATTATGGGACTGCTCGATCAGAACCTGACCAGGAGTTAAATATATATTTTTATGTACGTAAGAAAGATAGAGGAGGGAGTGCTTCTTTTAGTGTATAGATATATTACGAGTTGGCATGTATAGTATATTTGTGTGTTCTTGAGCAGTATTCATATTCCCTATAGAAACAAGTTTAATTCGATATGAATAGAGCTACGATAAAGCAAAAAAAAAAAAAAGAAACGTAGCTTTTTTATAACTCTTGTTTTTGTCAAGAAGATGTTTATAGCTATTTTTGTAATTATTCGACATGTTAAAAACGTATCGATAATGGTGTATGACACATTGGTATATTCTTGTTAAAATATGTCCATAAAATATCCGAATACATATGTCGATACATGTTGGTTCATTGAAATTGCATACCACTGTTTCTTTATACACGGTCTCACTTTCTCTCTTAAACCATTTATATTTCATTTGTACCATGCTCATAAAAGTAAATACTTTTTCTTAAGTATTACAAATATCAGTTTCACATTTTGGTACAAAGCCAGCAATTTTGGGGAGGGGATACGTCGATTACAGTGTTCAACTGGCTCGTATTTTATCGAACCTGAAACGATGCAAGGCAAAGCCAATCTCGGCGGCTTTGGACTTAGAGCCTAATTCCGGACAGAATGCCGCTAAGCATTTTACTCGGCATGCAAACAATTCTGCTAACTCGCAGAATATTATGACTACCGAGAAGTGGTAAAGTGGCGAGCCTCTGACAATTCGAGCCTGCGAGGCATTTTCTAATATAAATTGAAACCGTTTTATCTATATTGCGTTTCTAGTATCCTTGGGACAAGTTCTATTTTATCATTTCTAGCTCTTCTAAAATATAGGACCATTTCATCTGACAAAAATAAGAACCTAAATGTTACCACCTTTTACTTTTATATTATTTCTGTTTTTTGTTTTCTTTCCTTTCATTTTTATGCCATCTTTTATACTCTTTCAATTCCTCTCAACAATTTTCTATTTCGCCTCCATAACTTCTATTCTTCCTTTTGTCATTGTTCCACAAATCGCTCTCATCCTTCTCATCACCATTTTATAATAATACATTTTTTCGTCTTTTGATTCACCCTTCACTCTGAATAGTTTTTTTGTTCTTGTTTTTTCCACCCCTCTTCAACTACCGATGCCGTCTCTCCCACAAATTTCCCTCTTTTGCTTACTTATACCATACCTACCTACTTCTCATACTACAACCAGAAATGCCGCTCCTCTCCACTACGCCCTTCACTTTCTCCATTTCCTTTTAATTGTATATCTCTTTTATTCAAGGTAAAAATTTTTACCCATCACGTACAGCGACTCGACTTCATTGTCATTCCTTCTTCTATCCTCTCCTGTCATCTCTGCTTATTAAGTCCTCTTCCTTTTGTCCTTTCTTCTTAATTTTCCCCAGCACTACCACTACTACCCAAACCTAAATTTCAGTTTCTTTTCCCTTCTATTCGTACCGCATCCTCTCTTCAATTGGTCACAAGGCAGAGACAGACAGTCACTCGACATAACTGCTCTGAGAGCGGCGCCATGCACTATTGCAAACTATAGGCGACAGCTGCACATCCATCTGCCGAGAGCTACCAAAAGGTTATCTTCAAATATACAAGAGAATGGGGAAAAGACTTACACTGTGGTGAAGTGTAATGAGGCATAGATAATACATCAATTCTTGTATCGATGCATGTAGCACGTGGCATACGTGTATGCGTAATATATGTTTGTATACAGCTATTCATCAGTACTAGCTTGGATGCACGAAACTAATAGATGTATTTTTCGTAAATCTTAAATTACGACACACATTCAAATGAATACATACGTACATGTGTATACAGATTATGATCAAGAAAAATTCGGCAAGACATAAACTGAAAATGGAGTACAGAACATAGAAGGATGGTACTAAAACTAATACTTCCAGGCTTTTAATCCTTTAACGATTCTCGATTATAAGACCTCCCTATATATGTCAGTTACTGGATTTATTGAGACATTCTAAGCCGGGCTATAATGCATTCTACCGTAAACTGAAATTATCCGAATTAATCCAACATATATTAGTTGCATTATTTTGATTAGTTAAAACGAAAACCCAGAGAATACACCATATTCTATTACTGGTACCGATTTCATTAATTCCACGACTGAAAATGCAGCCAGTCTACACACAAGTGTCTGCTCGCTATATATATATATACACTATAGCCTCGGGCCGACCAAAGCCTTGTGAGTGGATTTGGTAGACGGAAACTGAAAGAAACCCGTCGTATATATGTATGTGTGTGTGTGTGTTTGTATATCTGTGTTTGTCCCCCAACATCGCTTGACAACCGATGCTGGTGTGTTTACGTCCCCATCACTTAGCGGTTTGGCAAAAAAGACCGATAGAATAATCACTAGGCTTACAAAGAATAAGTCCTGGGGTCGATTTGCTTGACTAAAGGCGGTGCTCCAGCATGGCCACAGTCACATGACTGAAACAAGTAAAAAAGTAAGTGAGTAAAAGAATATATGCATACACATATCTATCTGCCTGCCTGTCTGTCGGTCTTTTTCAAGGAAAGGGAGGGTTGGCAGTGATTTTCGAAGTTTCGGATTATTCGTCTTCATCAGGCGAGCAGCTCGAATTCTTCAAAGTTACTGTCAACCATTTCCCTTTAAAAGTTAATACGTAATGTAAAAAAAAAAGATGTTAAATAAACCTTTATTTTAGCGTTAAATTGCTTTTAAAAAATGTAAATTTATAGCTTGACATGACAAGTAAATTTTAAACGCCATTTGCGTATACTAATTATGCTCGTGAGTCGGACCTAGGGTTACAAATTGGATTTGGTACTTGCATATATCTACGCTATCCTGCCAACACTTGAAGTCTTCAGCGTTGCTTGTTTATTTCACTGCGAGCTCTATATTACCTGACCTGACCATTTCTGGCGTCGTATGAGTTGATGTGCCTTGATTCTTAAAAATCCTCATAACAAAATTGCATGTATGTTTATCTCTCTCTCTCTCTCTCTCTATATATATATATACATATATATATATATATATATATATATATAGTCCATTAACAACAAACTTGTTACTCGAAATGAACGATGGTGGTTTAAGAAATACTGAATAACAAGAATGTTTCATTTATCCGTGTTCGTTAAAACAGCTGTGATCCTAATCAAGTGTACATATTCAATGAGCCCATCCTTCTTAAAGCATGTATCTCTATATAGTTAATTTGACTGATGTGCAGCAGGATGCCGGCGCCACGACGAATACGTGTGTGTGTTGTATCAGGTGTATATATATATATACGATAAATGCATTGATATATTAATAAACAGATACATACGATCGTTATTTAGACATATAAAGTATTCTGTATAGATTTACTGATAATTACTGTCAATCCTGTTCGTTGTTAGTAATTACCTACCATTCTTCCAGTTATGGAGTTACTTCCGAGAATATCTGATAAATCGATTTATCGATAAAAGGAAAATAAATGTAATCGGATTAGGATGGATAATGTAGACATTTTTGTTCTATTTATTATTTATGTCGTTACCAGCATTAGTTTCGAATAACAAGACTATTGTGAATGGTTTACTTTACTTCATATAATATAATGCAAACATTGGGAGACTAGACACGAGAAAATGGGACAAAATTGGGACAAACTCTCGGAAACAGAGGATAATTTCTTTAGTTTAACCTGTAAATATATATCCAAATATTGGCTTAACAAGCTAAAATCAACTTGGAAAGAGCAGCTTATATGTTGCTCGTCTACTCTTTCAACGGTTTGAGTCAATAAATTTCTGTATACTGGGGTACCGTTTTAATGGTATTAGTCGTTCAAATCCAGCTCTGTACTTATTTTTATGTATTTATTATTATTATTCAGTAGTTTTATTTTTATAGCGTGCTTTCACTTCACTACCGAGCGCAGCTCTGTGTGCCTTGGGTATGTGCTGTGATTTGTTGTGATGCTCTGATGGTTATTGTATGGAAAGTGTTCTGCGTAGGATGTGTGCAGTGCCTAGTAGTGCAATTTTCTGTATGTTATATGTGTTTGTAAGTTTTGGTGTTTTTGTTATGTATTTGTCTGAATATTTTTTTATCATGCCTAATGCACCTACTATGATAGGAATTGTTTCTGTTTTCAGATTCCACATTCTAGTTACCTCTATTTCCAGGTCTTTGTATTTTGAGAGTTTCTCCATTTCTATTATTATTATTATTATTATTATTATTATTATTATTATTATTATTATTATTATTATTTTATTGAACTTTTTGCCGAACTGCTAGCTTACGGCGACATCAATCCATGCATGAATCGACATGGATTGTCAATTCGTGCCACTTAGAGGGTGGCGTTCTGGCAGAATCGTTAGCACGCCGGGCAAAATGCCTAGTTGCATTTCGTTCGTCTTTACGTACTGAGTTCAAATTCCACCGGGGTCGTCATTGCCTGTCATCCTTTCGGAGTCAATGTAAAAAAAAATACCAGTTGAGCAGTACTGAGGTCAATGTAAGTTGGAAGTTTCGATTTGCTCGCCTTCATCAGGCTGATGCAGGCAAGACTACGAACTCACTATCAGACTTTTTCTTGAACAAAGATTTATGATACATACATACATATATATATATATATATATATATATATATATATATATATATATATAATATATATATATATATATATATATATATATATATATACATACACACATATGTGCGTGTGTGTATATGTACGTGTTTGTATGTGTGTGTATAACGTATAATTTGTGGATGTCTGTTTTGTAAATGTCAGTACGATGGATGAATGTATACATGAACACTTCTCTCTCTCTCTCTCTCGCTCACACACTCACTCACACACACATACACGCACATATACCAACAAAAAGCCCCTCACTGTGCGTGTGCTTATGTATATATATTTATACACATTCAGGAGTTAAAGTTTACGTGCGTGTCTGTGCAAAAATGTATTAGTTATACATTGAATTGGCGACATAAGTAAACCAAAGTTGGAAAATATCAGCGGTATGCTTGGTGGACAATGAGGAGGCTGTAATATAAGTCACAATTATCCTTTTACAAACTAGACCTTTCACATGTATATCGACAAATCTGTATTGACATTATAACAATGTAAACGTTGTTAGCACGCCCAATTCCTTAATGAAGTGGCGACTGGAGCCAAGCGTGTTACCATCTAGAGAGAATCAAATCCCAGTTGTAGTTTCCTTTCTTGCCGGCAATGAAGCTACATATTTTATGTATACATTCGTTAGTGTATCTACATTGTATAAATCATGCATGTGTCCTCATATATGTATATATCGTTACGTTCTGAGTTCAAATTCCGTCGATGTCGACTTTGTTAAGCACTGGGCTCGATGTTATCGACTAGCTCCCTCCCGCAAAATTTCAGGCTTTTTGCCTATAGCAAAAGGTTTATATATATTTGTATAGGCGGCGAGCTGGCAGAATCGTTTGCTCGCCAGGTAAAATGCCACGAAGTATTTCGCCCGTCTTTAGCTCTGAGCTCAAATTACGCTGAGGTCGACTTTGCCTTTCATCCTTGCAGGGAGGGGGTCGATAAATTACGTATCCGTGAAACACTGGGTCAATGTACTCGACTAGTCCGTTCCCCTAAAATTTCTGGCATTGTGCCTTCAGTAGAAAGGATTACATATATTTTTGTATGATGCTTTGGTCTTGCTTGTTGGCCCCGAAGTAGAAAACCTAAGATCAAAAGGCGTTATTAAAACTAGCAATTGAGGGAGTTGGTTCCTATTTTTGTAGGTCGAGCATACGTACTCAAATCTGAGTGGATCTCCATGCTAGATCTGTTTCCGCAAACTCATTTTGAAAGGCGTTTTAGCTTCGAACACACTTTCTTCAAAGCTACTGTTACCAGGTGCAAATGATTTAAGAGAGATTTTAGAGAGAGTCGACTGGTATTTCTAGCATATCGACTGATTACATAGAGGTTGCCTCGCTGGCTCGTCTGTCCAGACGTAAACAGATGCGTGTGAATGGTACTTAATTAATCGTCAGGATTCAATGAAGTCATTTTCAGTGTGTGTTCGTGCTAATAATTATTATACTTTTATCTGAAATTCTTCCGATATATCTTTCTAGACTTCTCTCTTATGTATAAACATTCGTATCAGCAAACAAAAGAATTTTATGTAAATGACATATTTTGGAAAGTAATGACTTCCTTGAATATAACAACACACTCACGCACACACACATGCGCACAGTCACAACATATAACTCGGGTGTAGACAGAAGAATCGTAGAGCTTATATATATATATATATATATATATATTTATATATATATATTTCGTTTTTGGATTTGGTTTGCAAGATTCTTTATGTGTGTTCATGTGTTGAAGCATATTCTGTTGTGTCTGGGGAGAGTCATTCTCTTTTAGTGCTTTCTAATTTAACACACTCACCGGTAAGAATTTCCACTCATTTCCTTCTTTGTTTTTCCAAAATTTTCGTTGCGTCTTGCAACCTTTTCAATTGTTGTTGACTCTGTCCGTTATTCACGAGGTGTGAATATGTGTGTGTGTGTGTGTGTGTGTATGTATATATGTATGTATATATATATATATATATATATATATATATATATATATATATATAATATATATATATATGCATACACCTGTGTGGATATACACTATTTGTTGTGTTCTCGCATGCGTACATAGTATGAAATCACAAACGCACGCATAGATATCTATACAAACTTGCATATATACAGGTACATCTTTTACTTTTTACTTATTTTCATTCATTGAACTTCGGCCATGCTGGGGTACCACCTTGAAGGATCCAGTCGAATAAATCGACCGCAGTACTTATTTTTTAAGCCCAGTACTTATTCTATCGGCCTCTGTATCCGAGCTGCTAAGTTACTGAGACGTTTTAACTGAGGAAGGTCTTGCGTACTAGATGCATTTATTATTATATATAACGCAGACCTGATACGTACGTACTAAATAATTTCTAAATACCATTATTTAGTTAGACAGTTCAACAATTTTGTCTGATGCGTTAATCATTCTGACAGCTCACCGCCTTACTCATTCATAGTCTATCAAATTTTCATTTCCATGTTAACCCTTTATCATTCAAGATCGAATCTATTATCATCTTTTAACGAACGTCTGTGTTCTGTTCCTTATATTTTCGAATGAAGGGAGACTACCTGAAATTGTTTCGTACTAGACAAAAATCAAACTTGAAATTTATAGTTGATGAGATGTTTAAGATATTACTCGTTGACTTTTCACACATTTTGAGAAACGAGAAAAAAAGAAAGGCAATTTAATGGAAGGAATGGAAGTTGTCAAAATCTGCTATATTCTTCTCTTGAGAGATTGTGGTTTCCTTTATTCGTTCTTGTTTGTCCACACCACCACCACCACTATTTCCTTCAAACACACCACCACCACTACTAATATTTTCCTCACACTTTTTTATATTTCATTACATGCAACAGCAATCATTTTAGTTAAACGGGCAACAAGAAGCCAACAAATTGTAACAAAAGTATTTGTTACCAACAACCAGTTCACCCACTCCTCCTTCATCCTCTCCACAACCACCATGACGATCGCTATCACCAACCACCATTAAGTTGGAAAAAAGTGAAAGTATATAAAACAATAAGTGCACCGTTGCCGCCCCAGAATGCTTTGAACAGAAACTAAGTTCCTTTCAAACAATCGTAGAGAGAAATACTTTCATCTATTCTTTGCAACTAACATCGACACATGTGTACAGGTACATAAACAAACATATACAAATTTACGTCTTAGCACATCATTCTTCTACACAAGTATGTCCTTATATCTAATGAAACAACACCACACACACATCAACTGAACTGGAAGTATTTCTTTCAAAATGCCAACTTTTAAAATTGCGTGATTTACTTTAAACGGGTTTTCACTCCGAATCATTGTTTTCGTAGAAGAGCAATTTTCATCTTAGTATTAGAGTTGACTGAAATAGTTACACAAAGCATGGGAAATATTTTTCACAGAATGTACTATTACTCATCGAATAATAAATTTTCCATTGGTGTTTTATTGCAGAACTGGAAGAAAAAAAAGAAAAAAAAAACAACTTCTCATCAATTTTCGATCAGTCTTGAGTTCTTTCATTCTTGCTGAGACTGAGTTCCTGATCAATATTAAGGCAAACAGAAAATAATGAAATACTTCGTTAATACTATTCTTAGAAAGTCATCTTTGGATGTCTTTTGAGATACTTTATTCCCAAAAGGATACGAATGACCACAGGAAAAATTATCTTGATCGTGGGAATGAAACTAGGACCTTGTGATTTATATGCCTGCTTCTGAACCACTTAGGCAGCCATGTTTACATACACCCTTCCCACCTTATCGTGATATATTCTCCAGATAACTCGTTTCGGCATATAATATGACAGAAAAGGAGACACGAATGATCACAGTTAGAATACCGAGTAGACGATCATGTTTTGTCACAGAAAGTTTAGAATTCAATTGAATACCATATCAAATTAGAAACTAGATTTCAACCAAATTACAGGCGATTTCTGAATATATTTTGTAAATTACCAGCATGGTTTTCAATTTCGTTTACTTTCTTGTACATTCCATTTCTTTTCGAACATTTTCTGCTTCCTTTTATGAAATTAAACTTGCATTCCTGATTATATCATGTATGTATTTACCATCTATTTTATTCTCTCATGTAGTTTTACCTAAGCTCGGTTGAATACTTTTTTTTTGTTACAATAGAAACCAAATACAAATCATGTACAAAAAAAGAATTGATAAATAAAAACACTTCTGTAAATTACATGCTTTTATAAATTTTTATAAATATTTCTTTAAAAGCTCTAAAAATATAACCCATTATTTATGACCTTGGTTAATACTGCTCAGTCAAGAATCACACATGTTTCCTGGTTCAAACAGTCATTTCTCGTATCACCTATTATTTGGTGTATTCAATGTGACAGCGGAACCTAATTAAAGAAACATTAAGCTACGTAATTGTGGAAAAAATGCCTCCGTTTGTTTTGCGAGTTTGGCTTCTGTTTCTATTTTATTTCACCCTTCTGGAATCAATCTAATTTAAACAGAATTAATAAGTTTATAAAGACAGCCTACGGTTACAGCAATATGATTATCTAATATGTATCTATGACAATATAGATGTGTGTGTGTTCGTGCGTGTGTGTTTGTGTGTGTGTTTGTGTGTGTGTGTCTGTGTGCGTGTTTGTGTGTGTGTGTGTGTGCTCTCTGGGTGAGTGAGCAAAACAGAAATGTATGTTTTATTGGTGTTTATTTTATTTGAAACAAAACGTTCTAACGTGTTTATTAGTTTGGCGCTGGGACATTTGAATGATGCAAGAGGGAATCGGGGCAAGTATCTGTGACATTCTGTGAAGTGGTGGTATATTTATTGGCGCTAATGACTTCAGTTACTGCCCTGAGATTATATAGTGTGTAGTCCTGGAATTAATTAAGGAATGCCGGATTAATGTCAATTAAGACGAAATGTGTCAGATATGGTAGCGTACGAAATAACTCCGAATCGTATCCGTTTTAAAATGTGTGACTTTTAAGTGGCTAAAAGTTCCTTCCTGCTGACTTTAATATAAATTTCAGATGCAGGATCCTGAAGGCATCTAGTTTAATACTGATGGAGGTTTTTGTAGACGGCATAAGTAATACATAACCAATTCATAAAGACAATATACATTTGAAATTATGAACTTATAATTTCTCTTTCTGTATATCTTTCTGTATCTACGTTTTGTACATCCGTTTACCTCTTCCTTTCTCCGTCTCTCTCTTTCTCTCTCCATTACACACGTAAATGTGGGTGTATATTTGTCGGTTGTCAGAATGAATATAGCACAAGCTTCTGGAAACTGCGGTTTGGACATTTTTAGGAAACGATTGGATGCACAAGCACCTCTTGTGATGCGGCTTCCCATCTATTTTTACTGTACGGCATGGACGTATTGCTATATAGGCACAGCATGGCCATATGGTTCAGAGAGATACTTCGTGACCACAAGGTCCTAAGTTCGAACCCTCTGTGTAGCACCTTGGGGAAAATGTCATTTTCCGTTGCCTCGGTTTTACCCATACCTCGTGAGTGAAACTGGATAGGCTGGAGCTATAAAAGTCCGTCGAGTTCATTGTACCTGTAATTCTCAAGTCACAGCCTTGTCACACAATGTATCACGCTTATTCTGCTTGGGATTTTAAAGATTATACGTGATTGTAGAATACTCAACTACTGACACATTAATTCAAGAGCAGATAATTCAGTTGACCAAACAACTGAATGCTCATCATCGAACAACGGAAATTCACCACCACAAATAACACTTGGATCGATATAATCAGTTTATCCCCATCCCTCAGAATCGCTGCCCTTGTGCCAAAATTAGAGAGAATTTAGAAAAACGAGATTTCATACTACAACAGCAAAATTAAAGAAGACGAAACATAATGTTTTAGTTATCCTTCAACGTAGTTGAACAACTAAACTCCATCACTCGGGATCCACTGTACAAGATGTACAATTCATCGTTTCGATCGACGAATTCGAAACGTAGCTTGCGAGACCTCCGTTCAAGTAATTTTCCGGAGTCCCCATTTCACTCTTGTAAACAAAGTTACCATTTACATCTGAGTGGACTAGCGCAACGTTAAATGAAGTGTTTTGCTCAAGAACAGAGCGCACGTCCAGTCAAAGAATCGAAACCATGATTTCTTGATCGTGAATGTAACATCCTAACCACTAGACCACGTAATGTAGAGGAATAGCAGGATACTTCTAGTGCGGAAAAAACATATCAGTAAGTTCGATCATGTTTGTTGTGAATAAAAAATATATATATATGTAATTCAGAGAAGGGACTTATCCTTAAGTTGCTGTGAGAACTTTTAGAGAAATATAGCGTTCAAATATGGAAGCGTTTTCGTGTAACGCCTTATAGTGAAATATTTTTTCCTTGTGCAGTCTTGCAGTGCGTTACATGGTGCATAATCCCACTGTTTTGCCTTAACACGATACGAGTTACTGTCTTTAGGCTATAAACTTATTCCATTATTTCCATATTCACAGGTTGAAATATTCCTCTCCGTCTTGCATAATGTAGATTTAAGACCATTTACTTAACTAATGGTGCGATAAGACGCAATAACAGAGTGTATACATAACTGAATATTTCACTTCGATAACATCTTGACACGAATGTTACATTGCTTTAGCAGTGTTGTAAGAATGTAATGCTTAATAAAAGAATTGTTAATATTACTGAAGAAACGCAAGGCAGCATATGTTAAAAACGCATCTCAGGAGCAAAACTACCATATTATAAGGTTATATACACTGGCTAAAAGGTAAGGGATTGACAGAATAGTAAGACGGCGAGCTGGCAGAAACGTTAGCACGCCGGGCGAAATGCCCAGCGATATTTTGTCTGCCGTTACGTTCTGAGTTCAAATTCCACCGAGGTCGACTTAGCCTTTCATCCTTTCGGGGTCGATTAAATAAGTACCAGTTACGCACTAGGGTCGATATAATCGACTTCATCCCTTTGTCTGTCCTTGTTTGTCCCCTCTATGTTTAGCCCCTTGTGGGCAATAAAGAAATAAGAATAGTAAAAGCGTTGGACAAAATGTCTTGTAGTTTTTAATTACAGCCTTCTACTGGGACTGACTTTGCTTCCATCCTTTCAGGGTGGATAAAATAACTTCCATCCTTTCAGGGTGGTAAAATAAACTACCAGTCTAAAAATGAGTAGTAGATATTTTCGACCATTTCCCTAAATACACATATACGCATCTTTTATCTTTTACCTGTTTCTGTCATTGTTGCGGCCATGCTGGAACACAGCCTTAAAGGGTTTTGGACCCTAATAAATTTATAAAGCCTAATACTTATTCTATCATCTCTTTTGCCGAACCGCTATGTGACAAGAATGTAAACAAACCAACACCGGTCGTCAAAAGGTAGTGGGACACACACACACACACACACACACACACACACCACACACACACACATGTGTATGTGACAGGCTTTTTTTTTCAGATTCCAGCTATCAAATGATCATGGTGTCATGCAATAGGATTGAACCCGGAACCATATAATTGGAAACAACTGCAGATGGATAATCGGAAGGCCAAGCAACTAACTCGATTTATTAGCGGTGACTGCATGGATAAAAGAGTAGAAATAAAATTACTGTTTAAAGAAAATAAGTGCATGAACATTTCCCGAGTGAATCATTAATATCTAATTAATTCCCATTAGATTGCAATTTAGTTCAATTCTTTTAAAAGAAAAATTAGAAAAAGGAAAATGGAATAAATTAAAGAGAAGAGAAAAGAGGCAGGGAGGGTAAACGGGAATAAAATTGAAAAGGAAATCGATAGATAGATCTAAGGGAAGAGTGGGGCAGCGATAATGTGGGAGTAGAATCCATTTGGACTTGTTTCTTCATTATCGTAGTCAATAATTAACTAATATTTGCTTTTATGTTCTCTTTTTTTTTGTTCTTCTTCTTAATAACATTGTCTTGAATATATTTTAGGAATTACTATAATTTCACCGCGGGAATGTGGAGGAAATACTCTTGTTGCCAAACATATTTATTGGTGGCATGTAAGCAAGAGTCGTTAGAGCGGTGGAGAAAAAGACTGGAGTAATTTATTCCTGTACCTTGCGTTCATGAGTTCAGTTTTTGCCGATGTCTTCGCGAGTTTGGAATGCTAAATAAAATTCGTCTTGGGCCGGTGGGTTGACGAAACGTTAGATCGTTAGACGCGATAACTTGTTTTTTTTGTTTTGTTTTTCGCGGGGTTTTCTTGAATGGTGGACTTAGTCCGGCGTCCGGTTAAATACCAAGACCTCCTTCGTTCAAGGGTGCCCCTAGCGAAGTCCTTCCCTCTTGCCTCGGAGGAATTGTAAAAGGTTTACAGACTCACCTGATTAAACGATGAAAAAATAGAAACAAGCTAAAAACAAAGAAACGGAAAAGAAAACAATAACAAAGAAAAAATAAGAAACAAACCAAAAAAATGTCATGAACAGTCGATTCTCTCTTAAGTCATTATTTTCATAGCACTAACTTCTCCTAACCCGAACGACACCATTCTACTGCAGCCACTCTACTGTATATGACTTTTTCAAATTTGTGGACATTGTTACAAATGCTTATTTCATACTCGATAATATTGTTTCCAAATTGTATGCGAGTTTGCTTCGAATGAAGGAATATGCATGAAGAATTCTGTTCTAAACAGGTCTAACAAAAAAAAAAAAGTACTGACTCTCTTTCTTATAGCATAGGTAAGGGTTTTCGTTTTGAAGGAGCACATATATAATTGAACATCGGTTTTAGATTATACCTATTTGAAAACTTCTTTGGTAGAGGTGAAATATTCCATCGACCTCGAATTTAGAACTTTCTATGAGACGTCGGACAATGCACGGTGAAAGAAAGATAGTCTGTCTTATACCCATGGTGCTTAAGTGTATTATACTTTAAAAAGCTGAATAGGGAAAAATATTTCTGCTCATTTTTTTTTTTTCGACTGTTTTGCAGATGCATTTATATTTATTATTACATTTTTGTATGTATCTCTCTTTTCCTATCCTGTCCTTTCTCTTGGTATATTCTATTTGTTTGTCAGTCTAAAAGAAGGAAAATTACATTAACAGGACATATCTCTCATAGATGCATTAAAAGTCAAATACGAGTGGTTAAATGGCATCCCTCTGTTCGTGAAAAATATGGATGATTGGAATAAGGCAATACTTAAATCTTCGGAAGTAGTGTGTGTGTCCAGATATTTGTTAATAATATGTATGTGTTTGTGTGTGTGTACGTGTGTGTGAGAAAGAGAGACAGGCAGAGGAAAATGTGATCCTGTCATAAAGATGACTCTGAGTGTAAAAACACAAAACAAAAAGCGATAATATATATGAGAAAGAATAACTGGATTAGTTTATGCATGCAAATATACTCATATAAAACAGTGTTCCATTGTATCTGATTTAATTTGAACTGCCTGTATGTAAATATGTATCTGTGTATCTGCATATATGTTTATACGAAAAGAGTAAAAATTGGTCGACGAAATATGTTATAGGAAAATAATGACATTTAGAATGTTTTCTAAAGTGATGATAAAGTGTTATAGAGAGGTCTATTGGAAGGTCATATAGGTTGGAAAAAGGAGAACTAGAGATAAAAATATATAAAAAAAAAACATGTGGTAAGAAGAATAAGATAAAATACAAAAACTAGGGAGTTGTGAAAGGTAAAGGGACCAAGTGGCATAAAGAGACAGAGAGAGAGGTTTAAAGACAAAGAGAAAATAAAATAAGACTAAACAGGAAAGAGAAGCAGAAAGCGCAAGAAACAGAAAGAAAGATAGATAGATAGATAGATGGAGGGAGAAAGAGAGAGAGAGAGAGAGAGAGAGAGAGAGAGAGAGAGAGAGAGAGAGAGAGAGAGAGAGAGAGAGAGAGAGAGACGTACAGGATCTTATATGTTTGCATATGCATGGGTAGAAAAGAGAATAAAGTTGAAGACTGAAATAGGAAAGAACTGATAAAATCTTAATAGAAGGATAAGGATAACAGAGGTAAAGATGAGAAAAATAAAATACTTTTGAGAAATACAAAGAAATAGACTGATATATAATGAAAGAAAAAGGCTGAATGAGCGGAAGAACAAGAATAAGAAAAACGATGTAGAAAATAACAGATATCCGGGAGAAAAGCAAAAAAAAAAAAAAAATATATAGATAGAAATGAAATGAAGAGAATGGAATTTGTTATTCCATTAACGCAGCATGAAAGAAACATATAATCCCAGAGAAAAATATAGGAAAACTAAAAATATAAAATGTGGGTTGATGCAAAATTAACGAGAGGAAAAATAATAATAACGACTAAAACCACAAAAACAACGATAGCAGCCTCAGCACTAGCAACGGCAACAATAATTCTATAAACAACAACACGACAGCAGCAGCAGAAGCAGAAGCAGGGGTGGAGTTGATAGTAGTAGTAGCAGCAGTAGTAGTAGTAGTAGCAATAGTAGCAGCAGCAGCAATAAACTAAGCTGCGATATGATATTTGGTTTTTAACATAGGCTTAAGATCTTGGATTTATGTGCTGTTTCCGAAGTGCAGCAAGAAATAAACGAAGTGAATCAGTTCCAATTGAGAATCGAAAACCCCCAAAATCGGATCCCGTATTCAGTTCGCGATGAATTTGTCATCAGTGATAAAATAAATCAGCAATGATAAGAAATAAATATCAATTTAAAAATTTTTATTTGCTGTCGTCATTATCATCACCACAACTGTATAATTCTCATCATTAATATGACAAACAAAACGGTAAGATCACCACATGAAATCCTTACACTCACTCTATACTTATAAATTCGTCCCCTTTATGCAGCAAATTCAACTTACACACTCTTCCAAAACCGCTCTGATTTGCTTTTCATCCGTTCGGGATCGATAAAATAAAGTACCAGTCAAGTATTGGTGTCGATGTAAACGAGTAAAAACCTTCCCTCATATTTACTGGCCTTGTGCAAAAATTCGGAAGAATCATTGATATTATTATTAACGTTTACTGAAACCAGCAGTCTAGAGAAGGTGTATATTGTTTTCTTTTTTTAGTGCCTTCACAGTTTGATCAGATGTAAGTCCATTGTAGTTAATTTCTCACAGAGAAATTTCGACTAAAAGCAAGTTTGCTTTCCCTTATTATAGTGGTGAAATATATAATCGTCCGATGACATACATTTTCTTTCTTTAAACGTTCCGACGTATTCGCATACGAATGTGCATATCGCTGTTGTGTTTTGCCTTTGGAGAACAATTTCTTTCAGACGAAGGTCTGTTCATAACATATTCGATTCATTAGAGTAAGGAGACATTGGAAGACCTTGTGTTTCGACGTTACTGTTTCCTCAGCCTAAGCTAATCCGGACAAATGAATCTAACAAGAGTTTGTGATTCTTGTTTAAAAATTCATCAAACAAATTATTTGCTAATGTGTGCTGATAACTGTCAACCGATGATAGCGAAATGCACCAGCAATTAGCAAATTCATTTTCGAATTTGCCGGAACGTATTGAGAATGAATATGTACATCATTGTTCTAATTCTCTGAACGTATTGAGAATGAATATTTAAATCATTGTTCTGAGTCATTTACCATCGATCAATAATAAACAATTACTTTGAGCAATGACAACAAAATCTAAAGTGGAACATCGCATTTACTCCACTCTACATCGACAATAAAATTGAAAATAAAATTGAACTGAATCGCAGAGAAATTCTTTAATTAACCATTGAAGCCTTATATGTGCAAGTTTAATGGTGTCTTGTCCAGAAAGCTTACAGCAACAGCTGCATTGACATAATGAACTCAGCGACCCGAGATCTAAGAAAGTACAATACTATTCTATTCACATATTCGGTGCCACTGTGCATCGAGTAATAACAATAGTAATTTCTTACATAAGTACGAAAGCTGGCTTGATTTGAATGTAGAAAGAGTTAGGCTGTTGGGATGTTCATCATTTCGTAATGGTATTTGAAGCGCAAACAGAGTGCTTCCAAATGGAAATCGAAATTGGACACGTGGATTAATTATCGTTCATAAAATTAATATAGAACCATAGAAAAGTAATATTAAAATTCGTGAAAGCTGAGTTAATGATCCGAATCGTTTTGTTTTAAATCTCTCATTTTTTAATTATATGTTTCATCTCCGTCTGTCTGTATGTCTGCCTCTCTCCCTCCCTCCCTTATATATATATATGAAGAGCGTAGGCTCGAAACGTAAAAGACTTTTTTCTATTCCTGAGCGTTATACTAATACATCTGTTTGTTTTATACACCACCTGTCTTTTGTTTTTTTTTTGTTTTTTTTCGTAAGTGTGTGTGTGTGTGTCCGATGATGAAGAGGGTACGACTGCTCAGCTACAGTTGATGATGATGATGCTGATGTTGATAATGATAATCGGTTATAGCGAGGTTACATGTTGTAAAGGGAGGCAATTTATTTCATTTTTACAGCATTCTAATGTTAAAGTAATCCTACCATTAAAGCGACAACATATGCATGATTATGCATACAAGCCCCACGCATACACAAACGCATATAGAGAAACACGCTCACACACAGAAACACACAGGCAGAAACGCAGACACACAAAATAAGAAAACAAAACAACAACAAAAAAAAAGAACGTAAATAACTAAAACGATCCCTGCATTCCTTCTTGTATTGATCCAATGTGAAGTCAACCCCTAAATGGGACTAGAACTTGAAAAGTGCCGATGCCATAAAACAGTAGTCTCTCTCAATGCTCCACTGCAAAGAATATTCTATTGCATTTTCCTTTCCTTTTTTTTTTCATTCTTCCCCCCCCCTCTCTCTCTCTGACTGTTTTCGCAGTTCTTCAAAAGATTGCTCGAGGTGGCATTTTACCGTTTAGTGTTGGCGTTTCTTTCTCTTGAGTTAATAATATCGAGTTGAGGCTCACTTGTTTTCTTTATTATTGTAGGACCGAACAAATATTACGGTTATTATCAGCGACTTAGTCATACTGCCTCTCTCGGCATCTTTTTAACTCCGGGACAAAACAGATACTGATTGTGAGATAAGCAGCATGCGTTTATTTGGATAGAATAGTTGACGGTTAGAGCTAGAGAGATTTCAGGTTAGTGTTTAGAGTGAGAAAATACGTTTTAAAGATAGCGACGGACAAACACACACACACACACACAGAGGCGTGCGCACGCATGGGAGAGAGAGAGAAAGAGAGAGAGGGAGAGGGAGAGAGAGAGAGAGAGAGAGAGAGAGAGAGAGAGAGCTCTAAGAAGCATGCCGGGCATATCTAAAAGAAAAGACGAGAAATAAAGGGCTGGTTAAGTGAAGTTCTAATTACTAATTTGAGAATTCTTTATTCAGAGAGCAATGATATAACATTCTCAGTCACGTAAGAAAAGAAACCCCTTGGCAAATTATAAGCAATCTAACACACATCGTTTGGGCTCTTAGACATATGCTTAGTGTTATGAATTAAATTGTAGTGTATATATATGCACACATAAAATAGGAACGTACTCGATGAGATCTGAAATTATATCTATTATGTTTACATGTTATGCTACGAGAGTGTAACTAAATACAAATGTTCAAAACTGTCTTAATATTGATTTTTAAATTGTGCAGATATTTTGAAGAAGACACCACAGAACAATAAATTATATAGGAAAAATACACTGCTGTACCATATTTTATCGAATTCTGATGAAACAGAGGGCACTCGAGTACAGTGAACCGCGATCTTAAAAAATTAAAGCATTCATTTAAATAGTTAGATGCATGGTATTTCGTCTGACAGTCCACTATTTCTTTCCACCATTTTGTATTCAATAAGGGCATGGCCCAAGTTTAGGCAATAAGCATTTGTTTTATTTAACTCCGACTAATAAAACGCGAAGTCGACCTCCGGTGAGGTTCTAAATTCAAAACTTTAGAAAATTTCAACATTCTAATCATTGACACAAATGCTGTGAGCTTTGAAAGAGCAAACAGTCAACTAAATCCATCTCCTATATTAGACTGGTGCTTTAATTTATTTGTTCGGGAAGATGAAAAGGTAAAATTGACAGCAGGTTTTAAACTCCGACTAATAGAGTTCTTCACTCTCGTAGAATTTATTCGTGAATAATAAAACACCCCATGATGCTGGAGAAACTCTTGTTATTTATAATGTCAATTATTTATATATTGTAAGCTTCCATTTCTTTTCCTCTTAATTTGAATATACGTGCATATATACATGCACTTACATATACCTGTATATATATATCTCTTTTACTCTTTTACTTGTTTCAGTCATTTGACTACGGCCATGCTGGAGCACCGCCTTCAGTCGAGCAAATCGATCCCGGGACTTATTCTTTGTAAGCCCAGTACTTATTATTTCGGTCTCTTTTGCCGAACCGCTGAGTGACGGGGACGTAAACACACCAGCATCGGTTGTCAAGCAATGCTAGGGGGACAAACACAGACACACAAACACACACATACATATATATATATGTATATTATATATATATATATATATATATATATATAACGAGAAGCTTTATGAAAATAGACAAAAGACGAAGGCAGGTGGAAAACAAACAAACAATTGTATTAGTATGGCGCTCAGGAAATATAAATAAAACAAGTCTTTAACGTTTCGAGCCTACGCTCTTCAACAGAAAGATACACAGAGAAAAAAAACACACAAAGAAGGAGAGAAAAAAATGCGTGCAGTAACTAACGAATTATATATATATATATATATATATATATATATATACGTCTTTCTCTCTCTCCCTATATTGTTTTTTTTTATTCTTTTACTTGTTTCAGTCATTTGACTGCAGCCATGCTGGAGCACTGCCTTGAAGGTTTTTTTGTTGTTTTTTTAGTCAAATGAATCGACTCCATGACTTATTTCTTCAGCGTAGTACTTATTCTATCGGCCGCTTTAACCGAACCGCTAAGTTACGGAGACGTAAGCACACCAATACCAGTTTTCAAGCGGTGATGGGTGAGGGACAAAACACAGACACACAGACACATATAGATACATACATATATACGACAGGCTTCTTTCAGGTCCCGGCTACCAAATCCACTCACAAGGCTTTGGTCTAGATGTCACGCTGTCGGATTGAACCCGGAAACATGTCGTTGGGATGCAAAATTCTTGCCACACAGCCACGCCAATATATATGTGTATGCATATATATATATATATATATTATATATATATATATATATATATATATATATATATATATATATATATATATATATATATATATATATATATATATATGTATAAGCCTAGTATATACAGAGTAAACCTAGTGGGGTTGGGGGGTGTAAAATATGCTCAGTTACCTCAGGTTTCTACGATTCGATTGTGGGCATGCTGGAGCACCATGAAAAATTATAATGTGTGTGTGTGTGTGTGTGTGTGTGTGCGCGCGTCTAAATGTAGATAAATACGTAACGCAAGCATCATATATCAAATACACCGAAATAAAGAGATAACCAAGGCAGTTATTATTGATTAGTTTGGCTTCATTCATAACTTAATGATAGTTAAGACTTATAGTATTTTCTCTCTTCATGTCTATTCCAACATCTTCTTATCTGCTCCAAATAACGATCTTATTTCAGTGAGCAGATGGGCAGACAGTTATAATATACTCTCAATAATTATCTTTATTTCTAACCTTAACTCAATGTATTTCATTGATAATCTATCTTACGGTTCTCTCTGTCTTACTTTATCTTCTCCTTTACTTGAATGTTTCCATCTGTCTTTCAATTTCTCGTTTAGTTTACTAAGTATAATGGGACAGGTGGAGGCACAATGGCCCAGTGGTTAGGGCAGCGGACTCGCGGTCATAGGATCGCGGTTTCGATTACCAGACCGGGCGTTGTGAATGTTTATTGAGCGAAAACACCAAAAAAAAAAAAGCTCCACGAGGCTCCGGCAGGGGATGGTAGTGATCCCTGCTGTACTCTTTCACCACAACTTTCTCTCACTCTTACTTCCTGTTTCTGTTGTACCTGTATTTCAAGGGGCCGGCCTTGTCACTCTCTGTGTCACGCTGAATATCCGCGAGAACTACGTTAAGGGTGCACGTGTCTGTGGAGTGCTCAGTCACTTACTTACACGTTAATTTCACGAGCAGGCTGTTCCGTTGATCGGATCAACCGGAACCCTCATCGTCGTAACCGACGGAGTGCTTCCATCCATAATGGGGACACCTACATTCATATATTTTATTAATTTCTGTCCCTATCTACCTTGAAACTCTTTACCATATAAAGCACATGTCAGTAACAGCTCTCTATTTTTGTAACTGTTGAACAGTGATATATTGAGAGGAATGTCATAACAATGTAGTTTGAATGGAAGGTTTTCTATTATTTTCTTTTCCAGAGAGAAATGCGAGCAGAGATTTGCTCAGAAGCAAAAATATATAAACGTAAATAATATAAACAGTAGTATAAGATTCTCATACATATGAGAGAGATTTACATAGACATGTGTATGTATGCATGCATATATGTATGTATGTATGTATGTATAGTCACACACACGCATATACATACGTATATATGTACTCAAGCATACATGTGTGCGTGTGTGTAAATATATGTATGTGTGTGTCTGTGTATGGTTTAAATGGCAAAGAGAAAGAATGGTGGTGATAAAACGTGCAAGAGAGAAGAGAGAGAGAGAGAGAGAGAGAGAGAGAGAGAGAGAGAGAGACGGAGAGAATGTCAGAAGTGATGTTTAGAGTTGACAGGAAAAAAAATTCCGTTAGACGAAAATCAAAAAAGCAAATAACTGTTAAAATCGAAAAGAATATATATTGTAAAGATACAAGTTGAGTGAAAGAAAAATTCAATTACACTGGTGCATGATGGGTAATTTTCTTGTAATGGTGGTAAAAATCTTGTGAGCGAGAGATACAAGCCAACCTGATATACCCTTCGAAGTTATGCTTCGCTTTCCACATTGGCAATTTCCCATCATACATTGACTCATATCTAAGTGCACATACAAAAAGTAATTGCATATTCGTATATATTTGGCATATATATATATTATATATATATATATATATATATATATATATATATATATATGTGTGTGTGTGTGTGTGTGTGTGGTGTGTTTATGAAGTGCATATTTATAAAATAAATGCATGCAGGTATAGACATGGTATGTATACGTACTTATTATGCTAATGTATGGGGTACTTGAGTAATCTGCGAGAATGAATGAAAGTACGTACGAGTGTGTGTGTGTGTGTGTGTGTTGTGTGTGTAACGAATGATCTATGCGTATATTTGCGAGTAACTGCGATATTTAGTGCAAATATTTGTGAAGTGTATGTGTGTGTGTGTATGTATATATATATATGTGTGTGTATACATGTATATGTATATATATATGTATATATATATGTATGTATATATGTATATATACATATATATATATATATATATATATATATATGTATATATATATATGTATATATATATGTATGGATATATATGTGTATATATGTGTGTGTATATATATATATATACATATATACATACATACATGTGTGTGTGGATATATCACATGATTGCATGTATATGTATATATATGTGTATGTGTAATAGTTTGCATGCATGGATATACGTGTGTTATGTGTGTAATAGATTGCACATATGTATATACATATATGTTTGTGTTTGTATATACATGCGTGTGTGTGTGTTCTTGCATCTATGTGCGTGCATCTATATGGATGTATATATAGATATATATGTGTATATGTATTTGAGTGTATGTCATGTATGTGTATTTTTTTGTATGTAACTATATATTTATATATTTGTTTCCGTGTGTGTGTGTGTATGCGAAAGCTAGTAAGTATACGTTCATAGCATTTTTATGCATAGAAATACTTATTTATAGTTTGCAATACTTATTTTCTGGCAGTGTGTGTGTGAATAAAAGCGAATACGAGTGCAATGAGTAAGTGAATGAGTGACTGCGTGTCAACTTGATTTTAACCCGACCGATCGTTTAATTTAGGTTATAAAAATATCGTAACAGCTAACACACTATACCATAAATATATAAATAATTAAAATAAATAATTGGTTCAAAATACACTAAACAAACAGCAGCAGAAGCAAAAAAAAAACTGAACAAAAGTTTAATATAAGAATAAATAAACGGCAAATAGAAAATATTAATAGCCCTCTTTTTAAAGAAAGCAAAGAAGCCATGTTCAAAACATGTCATTGAATGATGGAGACCAAAGGTTTTCTAATAACAGGGACTATCGATAAAAGAGATCTTGAGTAGTAGGGACGGACAGATCGCTTCATCAACGAGACCCTGCTTTTAAAAATTGAAACCACTGCCGACTCAAGTCTTGATCGTTACTTCCAATTTTTCTAGAATAGATTTCAGTCGCCGTTTCTGACAATTTCCTTGCACCAACACAACTATTTCATTTAAAAGGGAAGACCTGTATAAAACATTAAATACTATAATTAACTTTTATTTCACGATCGGGATTAGATTTCTGTGAAGTATTTCGCTCTTCCTCCTCCTCCTCCTCCGCCGCCGCCGCCACCACCGCCACCACCAGCACCACCACCAGCACCACCAGCACCAGCACCAGCACCAACACCACCACTACCAGCACCACCACCAACAACACCACCGCCACCTCCTCCTCAGCCTCCTCCTCCTCCTCTCTCCCTTTATTATTATTATAAACCACTACTACTACTACTACTACTACTACTACTACTACCACCACCACCACTACTACTACTATTATTTTTTGTATTTCTTTTAAGACATTCACTTATTTTTAAGATGTCTATCAAATTGACATTTTTGGAATTCCATCAGATATTACAAACTATTTGTGTTGAGTGTTTATTATAATCGTATAGATTTTTACAATTTGAAATATAATTCTTTCAAACACGCATACATACGTCATATTCTTCTCATTTTAACACATGCATAGATATGCATATCGCAGTATAAATTATTTGTCAATTTAATATTGCTTTAAACAATTTTTTTTTTCTTTCTCATCTTGAATATTCTTCACTTTCTAATAAGAAATCTCTGTTCGTGCATGTAAAATGCTTGCTGTGAAGTTGAGTGTGAATGCAAGTATCTGTGTTTGTGTATGCCAGCGTTTGTGTAAATATGTATGAATTATGTCGCATGGCTCAGTGGTTAGAGCGTCGAGCTTACGATCGTGAGGTTGTGAGCTCGAATCCCGGACCGGGCTGCGTGTTGTGTTCTTGAGCAAGGCACTTTATTTCACGTTGCTCCAGTTCACTCAGCTGTAGAAATGAGTTGCGACGTCACAGGTGCCAAGCTGTTTCGACCTTTGTCTTTCCCTTGGATAACACTGGTAGCGTGGAGAAGGGAGGCTGGTAAGCATGGGCGACTGCTGGTCTTCCATAAACAACCTTGCCCGGACTTGTGTCTAGGAGGGTAATTTTCTAGGTGCAATCCCATGGTCATTCATGACCGAAGGGGGTCTTTACCCTTTATGTAGATATGAGAGGCCTTCTGTTAGGGAGTGGGTTCGGTCCTCAACCGAGCAGCAGGTTGTAATCTTCGAGTAGGGTACTTCATTTCAGGTTACTCTAGTCTCCTCAGTGAAAATGAATAACATACCTCTGTCCACCCCAATCTCCCAGCTATTACATCCACAATGTTCCGCTGGCTCAAGGGTGGGAGCGTCTGCTCGCAACTACATTGGCACTGAATATACCGAGTCAAAGTAGTCTACCCGCATGTGGGTGACGGCTAAGTCTCAAGCTACGATATATGTATGTATGGATGGATGGATACGTTCCTGCGTGTATATTTATAAATATATATTTATATACACATACATAGGTGCGTGGGTTGTTTGGACACATCTAATTGCCTTATCTTCATGTAGTTACACATGTAGTTAATATACATGGTGCAAGCTAGCAGTGGATCCCGCTCCTCCACAAGTTATATCTTCGGTAAGATTTTATATAACCATGGTAACATTTTTAATCTGTTAAAAGTAAAAAAAAAGATAAATAAATAAATACTGGGCAATATTCGCAAATTTGGTTAAGCGGGGAGAAGAAACTATATACCTAAAAAAATTTTCCCTTTCGTCAAGCTCTGACTGAACCGAACAAACCTATAAAGAAAGGTTTCGCAACGATAACGACTTCTTTTTAGTTTGGATGCACTATTCCTGTATATATTCTTCATAATAAGAGGATTGTATGGTCCGAACTTGTTTAAGTTGTTATTTCTAAAATGTCCTAATATATAAAGGGTTCCTCGTTAGTTTTTAAGAGATAAAATGGAGAAGACACAAAACCATCGATAATTATTAAGTCCACTTTCTTCGTCTTATTTTCATGGGTTAGATTGATTTTATTGACCTCTTCTGAAGGTTCGTAAACGGTTTGTTTTATATTGCAAATAGCGTGACATATTGATTTGATCCCAAGATGCACATGCTGCGCGCTCACACACACACACACACACACTCTGCTTGTGCGTCAGTGTACGTATATATGAGTGGCTTACCAACAACAATATGAAAAGCGTCGATTACGTTTGGATAACTCCAATCATTTCGCTTTTCCCTTGTTTCATAAATCAAATATAGGTGTCAGCATAAACAAACCTTTATCGCTTCAGAGCACTTTTAGTATAGGATAGCAAGCAAGTACACAGAACAGAATGGATCCCAAATTCAGCATAGATCCTACAAGAAATCCATTGTTCTATTCTTACAAAATCTGTTCAAAGGGCAAATGTACACATACAACTTGAATTGATGGCCTTATTGTAACCTTAGGATAATATCACAGAACACTGATTTCATGAAATTTTCTAATACTTGTAAACATTGGTTGGCTTTTAAGTGTTATAAATGTCACTGAGATTTGCTAAAGAGATAATAACCTGACTATAAATAATCCGAGTGTCACCTAGAGCGAGGTTTGAAGAGCGAACAGTTGTGTTTTGAAATTACGAAAGTACACCGTATCTAATAATATTATTAGTCTGATTGTTAGGGCGTGTTGCGCTCTTAAAAATCTATGGAATGCAGTCAAAGATATAATCGAAAACTTTAATAATCATGGAACAAGCTCGAATGTTAAGCTTTCAGCAACCTTCTAACAATGTAGCTATACCAAAGACTTCTCATAAGCTTTTCCTATAATTTTTGTTATGACATTCACCAGAATTTAGCTATGATAATGATGTCTTATTATTATAGTATAAAGAGAGAGAAAAGCTGAAAAGTTTTAGCGTTAATCACGATTCTTGTCAAGCAGGTCAAGGGAAAAAGCTCTGAAATTTAAAGTAGTTAATCGACTTTAGTATGCTTGGGGAGTTCATCCGATTCTTGGTATAGTAACAATTCTGCACACCCTCCACCTTACTAGACCTCCCCATAATATCCCATACCTTTGAAACAAATTTTTGACTATATAGTATTTATACGAAAAATTTCCTTTGATGGCTTCTGCTTCAAGAACATACAGTTAAGTGTAGACTACACACACACACACACACACACACAATAATAATAATAATATTAGGGAGTATAACTCCAAACTTACAGGGAAAAATTCAATTTAGTATTAAATCAAATTTCATAATATAAATATTTAAAATATAAATTAGAGAAAAAAACCCCACTATTATGTTATTTATGATTTAGTTTATGTCTATTATTGTTTGAATTGCATAATAGTGTTTTTTTCCTTTAATTTATATTATATATATATAGGAGCGCATATTCCGGTGCTAGGTGTGCGCTGCACACCCATCAAAAATGGCAAATTCCTTATAAACACTACAAGTTTGAACAGAATCAGAACTACACAGGTTTGTACGCCTAATTTGTGTAATACTAGTGTCAGTCATAGTATGGTGAGTGTGGCTGCACACCCAATCACAACAACTACCATACGCCACTGATATATAATATCTTTCAAACAAATTTTTGACTATATATATATGTATATATATATATATATATATTATATATATATATATATATATAATATTAATATATATATATATATATATATATATATATATATATATATATATATATATATATAGATATATATTATAGTTTTAAATAGCTGATGGTTTCCACTCCATCTACCTTTCTTCATTTTCTTTCTTTTTCTGCCATTTAAAGTTTAACTGGCGATAAAGGAATCTAGAAGAATAAACATGCACTTTTACCAAGAATACGACATAAGGGAATAGGATATTGCATCTCTGATTACGGGATAGTAATAATTAATTTTCTTGGCTTATAGATCCTCCTAAAGTCAGCAATTACATAGCTGATTGCATAGTGTTAGCTGCATGACAAGAAAATTTAGCAAACGTACCTGTCTTCAGCAAGTGGAGATACTAGAAATTCTTATATGAATTTAAAACTGAGCTATTACGTTCATAGACAGGCATTATGAAGTAATAGTTTATGAAGTAGTAGCTGGTTGTCTTTATCTTTATCTTATCCATACGGCAAGCATACATGCATGAGTAAAAACTCAAGTTACACACGCACAAGCACACACAACGTTTGTGTATGTATTCTCTTCTCTCTCTCTCTCTCTATATATATATATATATATATATGTATATGTATATTTGGGTAGTGTCAAGGGCAAGTCTTTGTACTTAAGCCAGAATACGCGGTTATAAAAATCAAGGCCATATAATTGAAGCAGGGTACATCTAGCATGTATGTACCCCCTTTACAACCGTGTCTCGTAAAATATGAATGATTTATATTAAAATCTGATTTGTTATTTACATTTATTTATGTATCTTTGGTATGCATTGCATGCTCTGCATTCGAGCAGGAAACGCCAAACACACGCACGCATACACACACACACACGCACACACACCACACGCGCGCGCACACACACACACACACAACACACACACACACACTGAGAGTGAGACAGCCATAAGTTATATATATTTAAACAAAAAAATACATAACTCTATGCATCTTTACATTCATCCAGCCATTACTTTATCTTTTGTTATTGCCAACTTCCGGGATTCAGTCGTTTTCTTTCATCACCATGTTATCTGCAGGTTTGTTTATGTCTTTGAATAGTTCCATCTCAGGGAGTTAAACCAGAGAAAATAAAAAGCAACAAAAAAAAAAAAGAAGAAAAAAAGAAAAAAAACACTTCCTCCTTTTCCCATTTTTTTTTCCTTATCCACCATCTTAACATTCTGAATGCATGTTGGTTAAATCATAACTAGCTTGTTTGATACAATGTTCTAACCGGCTGCCGAATAGCATAACTACCCCACCTCTCAAAACATCTGGCTCCTGCTTGTCAACATATGTAGCTGTA
>NC_043001.1:36059615-36067115 GCF_006345805.1 Octopus sinensis | reverse complement strand
ACAAGCTAATTGTTCAGTGTAGTTATACATATATACATTGGGGAAGATTTCACAAAAGAAAGCAAAAAAAAAAAAAAACGAAGACAGGTGGTGTAGACAACAAACAGATGTATTAGTATAACGCTCGGGAAGTGAAAAAGTCTTTAACGTTTCAAGCCTACGCTCTTCCACAGAAAGGAACACAGAAAGAAACAAGGAGAGAAGATAATGTGTAGTGGCTAGCGATCTGGCCATTTCATCATGTTGAACCGTTAATTCCTACATATTATTTTTCCCTTTCCGTTTTTCCTCTCTCAGTCCTTTCTGTCGAAGAGCGGAAGCTCGAAACGTCAAAGACTTTTCCATTCTTCACGAGCGTTAAACTATTATACTTGCTTGCTGTTCCTCCACCTGTCTTCGTCTTTTGCCTTCTGTAAATTTGAACTATATGTGTTCGTGTGTGCGTATACACGCACACACAGACACATACACACTTGGCTGGCGCTAGGAAGTGCGGAGCCCAATTAGAGAATGGTTACTGAAGCTCCTTCACTCTACAAAATTTATGGAAATTGATGCTTTATACTTCGTGTAGTACGCCAGTCCCACCAAAAAAGCATTAAGGGCTTGAGGCTCCCCCTTTAGTCACAATGATATACTAAAAATTCGTCATAGTGTTCTTTGCTCAGGAGTGTGCGCAGGGTACAGTTTGAACTAACCCTACATAGAAACATACATACGAAGGAGTGCTGAAAAGTTCCTGGCTTTGAGTTAAAGAAAATACGGGAGGATCAGTTAATTATGATTTTATCTGAGTTTATCCAACATATTCCCCCTTCTCAGATTCACACACTTATTGCAGCGGTCCTTCAGTTTTTCTAAACCCTGGAAAAGAACTCTGAATGTTCGGCCCCCAGCCAGGCCTTTCGCGATACTCTTAAAGGCAGGAACTTTCCCCCACTTCGTAGATGCATATATACATGCAAACACACACACACACACACACACACACACACACACACACACACACACACACACTCACTTTTAATTGTTGGTACTGCTGATTTGTTTTAGAACTAGTAGTTTCTGCGTGTACATAATGGTTTCTGATATATGTTCATGACCGTGTACGAACATCTTCAGATTTTTGAATATACATCAGGTTTTAAATATTAGGACGTCGATGCTTATAAAAAACAAACCGCAGTCGAAATTAGGATAGAAAGAAAACTAAGAAAACTAGACAGAAAACAAATCAAGACAGATTTATTTGTTAGAGTCTTTCCCGTTGTCAAAGACAATCCGTGATGAAAAACATCTTTCATCCAACAACATAGTAAAGACGCCATGTTTAACTTGGTTGGGCTTAATGAGATTGCCCCGTCTCTGACTGACCACGTGATATATTTCTTGAGGAGGGGAACTTCGAATTATTAAGAGGTTAACAATGTTTTGCTTCTGAAATGTTATTTTGTGAAAACTCTTACCTCCTCATACATTTTTACGCACAAACACTCTCACGTCAGCACTGTTAGCAGACTAGTTCTGTGACAGCACTTGCCATTTTTTTATGCTACTTCTTGTCACTAATAGCACTCGTAGTAATTGACTAACCAAACATTTAAGCTTTAAATGACTTTTTTTTAAAACATAATCCACTTCATCTATGTTTTTTTTTCTCTTCTTCAATCTGTTTCAGTATTTGCACGAAATGAAGTCCTCTTGCGCGTGTTGATCTCATCTCGTTTGATACTATTGCTCTGTACATCTATCGATTATTATTATTATTATTATTATTATTATTGTTATTATTATTATTATTACTCTTTTACTCTTTTACTTGTTTCAGTCATTTGACTGCGGCCATGCTGGAGCACCGCCTTTAGTCGAGCAAATCGACCCCGGGACTTATTCTTTGTAAGCCCAGTACTTATTCTATCGGTCTCTTTTGCCGAACCGCTAAGTGACGGGGACGTAAACACGCCAGCATCGGTTGTCAAGCAATGCTAGGGGGACAAACACAGACACACAAACATATACACACACACATATATATATATATATATACGACAGGCTTCTTTCAGTTTCCGTCTACCAAATCCACTCACAAGGCATTGGTCGACCCGGGGCTATAGCAGAAGACACTTGCCCAGGATGCCACGCAGTGGGACTGAACCCGGAACTATGTGGTTGGTTAGCAAGCTACTTACCACACAGCCACTCCTGCGCCTATTATTATTATTATTATTATTATTATTATTATTATTATTATTATTATTATTATTATTATTATTATTATTATTATTATTATTATTATTATTATTATTATATTTTATTATTATTTAAGGTGGCGAGCTGGTAGAATCATTAGCACGCCGGGCGAAATGCTTAGTGGTATTTCTCCCGTCGCTACGTTCAGAGTTCAAATTCCGTCGAGGTCGATTTTGCTTTTCATCCTTTCGGGGTAGATAAATCAAGTACCAGTGAAACACTGGGGTCGACTCATCTCCTCCTCCTAAAATGGCTGCCCTTGTGACAATATTTGAAATCATTATTATCATTATTTTTTTTTAATGACATAAAATGAAAGGAGAAGCTGATATATATATAAATTCTTATATTTTGATATTGATTTTCATCAACTCAATAGATATTTTCAACGGAGTTCACTTAGTAATCATAGCATTTTGCGGTACTCTGGGGCAAATTTCTTTTTCTAAACCTCCGGGCCGACCAATACTTTGTGAGTGGAAAGGGTTGACGTACAAATATTCATCACAGATACTATATAGGTTTCAAATTTTTAGCACGAGGCCAGCAATTACGGGTTGGGGTAAGTTGATTACATCAACTCCAGTGCTGCTCATGAAATTTACGTGCAAACGGACGAGCACTCCTCAGATATGCGTCCCCTTAACGTAGTTCTCGGGGAGATTCAGCGTGACACAGAATTTGACAAGGCTGCTTCTTTGGAATAGAGGTACAACTAATTTTTGTCAGTTGAATGAAGTGGAACAACGCGAAATAAAGTGCCTTGCGCAAGGACATAACGCGCCACCGAGAATCGAACTCACGGCCCTACGATCGTGAGCCAAATACCATAATCACTAAGCCACGCACATTCACAGACGAAATACCGCGAAGCATTTCTACTTTATAGAAAGCTATTTGTACTTGTTTCACGTAGGAATAAACTTATAGTGACCAGTCTAGAGCAAGCATTTACAGTTTTAAAATATAAACATCAATACTTCATATTAAAGTCTGCTGAAGTTCTGTTCTCTGCATTCCATAATCTAGAGCACATAATCCAATTGTCGAATGAGTAACATAAAGAATTTACAGTATTCGAATGTGTAAGCGTGTTCTACTTCGAGGGCATGAAGAAGAAAAGGGGGTTAAAAAAAAGGAAAAAGTTGTTATTGAATGTATAAAGAAAATTAATGAAGGTATTATTATTCGTTGGTGATTTCTAAGGCATTGTGCTTTTTTGCTTAATTGATTTGCTTGCGTTTGTTTATAAACATTAAGACAAACATAAATAGAAAGGTATTTATATTTTGTTATTTTAATAATTTTTGATGTATAAATATTTAACATTGTATCATGTGTTTTAATTTATTTGCTTTTCTCAACTATTCAAAGTGCATCTGATCATAATATATATATATAATATAATATATATAGATATATATAATATATATATATATATATATATATATATGTACAACTATGAGAGAGAATCCACTATGTGGACGCCCCCTTTGCGGATCTATATCTAGCGTAAGAGCGTCCACATAGTGGATCTCTCTCATAGTTGTGTATTAATAATATTTACTGAATCTCATTCTTTTTTACGCTAGGCCACTGGTCTTTAAATTGATGTTATTAAATTAATATCCAATTTTTTCACACTCATTTTGACTTTAATATATATATATATATATATATATATATATATATATATATATATTATATATATATATATATATATATATATATATATATATATATATATATATATATTACACCTATATGTAAATGGATAGGTAGGTAGACCGGTTGATTGATTGCTAGAAAGATAGATGTTTAGAGAGTCATATATACATATATACATACATAGATACATACATAATACATACATACATCAGAGACAAATTATAGAAATTAATGAATAGTGAACCATTACTTGGATATGGGGTGAGAGGGCAGATATACGAGTCAAGTTCTTGTTTGGTATATTTGTTATGTTGTGAGAAAAAGAATTAAAAATCATACTGGATGCCTTAAGGCAACCTTCGTTATTCTTGAGGTTAGTTATATATCTTAAAATTGTCAGCTACGTTATCTACGTACTGTTGTCAGACTCGTCTTCATCCTTTATTGCTCTGAAATCAATGAAACAAGAACCAGTTATAATATAGTATTGATTTACAAACTTGACATTCTGCTTAAGTAAGAATGAAAACATATACATCGTAAATAGATACATACGTCACATATTCTAAATTCTTGAACCAGTGTCTCTTCCTAGTTTAAATAGTTTCATGTATGCTGATTTTACTATGGAGAACGAGATGTATTTCACAACCTCACATTTCATCCTATAAAAGAACTAATTTTGTTTCATAAAATATATATGTTATTTATTAAACAAGTATCCACTGGATAGCATTTTCTTTTCTTTTTTTTTTCTCCCTAGAACATTTAACTACACTTGTCTCAGTAGGGTATGGTTTGGAGAATGCCATAGTTTCTGGGAAAACTCTGTCGATATTGCAGATGCCGGAATAATCTGCGCTATGACCGAAACTTTATGGTCTGCGAGGAGAATCTAATGCCGTATCATTATGTGGTCTATATATACTGAATATATTTTGCCTCTGCAATATAACACACATTTACACACACACACACACACACATATATATACACACAATATTAGTGTAAGCACCGGTGTCACATAAGCTATTCAACCATGATGTTGATTATAATCAGAAAAACATGGTTTACAATGAATGTTGCTAATAGCTCTCTCTCTCTCAGTAATTTGGGGTCAATTAAACTAGATGAAGCACACATTTCGCACTTCATAAATCAATATATAAACCTTCAATATGATTTGTTCGTATTTGTCTACAGAAGTGTAAATAAACAGTGTTCGTGTGTACACGTTTCTTCAAATATGTGTATATATATATATTAAGACGAACAGACATTTCTGTACGTATACATCATAATCATATACACTTGGACGCGTATGCATATGTTTATAGCTGCAGACACGCGCACACAACACACACAGAGATATTCTTACAATCTGATTATCATATATATATATATATATATTTGTACGCACAAAGCATTCTGTATGTGTTGTATGTTTCTGGTTTGTGTGTTTGTGAGTGTGTTTATATGTACACACACACACACACACACACACATATATATATATATACATACATATACATTTATATATATACATACATATACATTTATATATATACATACATATACATTTATATATATATATATACATACATATACATTTATATATATACATACATATACATTTATATATATATATATATATATACACATACATATATACATATATACATACATATACATTTATATATACATATACATTTATATATACATATATATATGCCTATATATGTGCATGTGTTTTTGTAATTATGTGTATATTAAGTGTGCAGTTTTATATCAGTGCATTTCTCTGGTGTTTTTCCGTATGTTTGCCTATGTTATGTGTATTTGTAGGTGTGTGTGTGTGTGGTGTGTGTGTGTGTGTGTGGATCCGAACATCTGAGTGCATTTATTTCCACTGAAATGAAAATATCTCACATAGTGTCTTACACTCAATGACCTAGTATACAGTTCCTTAGCTGCTGGGTTTCTGGGCTCCAGGCAAATCTGAGGCGGAGAATCCCACTGATCACATTGAAAAGAATGACATAATGACAGAAGTGGATGGCAGATTTCCCAGTCCAACATAGCTGGTTTCGTTTTAGACAACTTTCCAAAATTAATTACAATAACAGTAGCAGTCTGTAACAATAACAATAACAACAACACATATAGACTGACAAACAGAAAAATGCATCACCTCTAAGCAATAATAACAGCAGTAAAATAAAGTTATTAACAATGACGACCAGTGAACAGCAGCGACAACAATAAAACACATACCGGCAATTACAAGTGAGAGATCAAACACATATGTAATGAGAATTCGACAAACGCAGGCAGAACGGTGACAAACTGAATCTGAATAATATAATATTATCATGAACCTAACAAACAAAACGATGATGCCTAGTTGAACAGCATCGAACCAAGAAGTCAGTATGGCAGCCTCCATGTGGCCGTCTGACTTGCTAAAAGTAGCAGTCAAGCCTCACACATTTATCATAAAAAGGATGAAAGGTCTTTTCTGAATCAGTTTCGGAAGTTCTGAAAATAAGGTAATAGTCAGCAGTGGCTGTATGGTAAGTAGCTTGTTTACCAACCACATGGTTCCGGGTTCAGTCCCATTGCGTGGCACCTTGGGCAAGTGTCTTCTACTATAGCCTCGGGCCGACCAAAGCCTTGTGAGTGGATTTGGTAGACGGAAACTGAAAGAAGCCCGTCGTATATATATATATATATATATATATGCGTGTGTGTGTGTGTTTGTGTGTCTGTGTTTGTCCCCCTAGCATTGTTTGACAACCGATGCTGGTGTGTTTATGTCCCCGTTACTTAGCGGTTCGGCAAAAGAGACCGATAGAATAAGTACTGGGCTTACATAAGAATAAGTCCCAGGGTCGAGTTGCTCGATTAAAGGCGGTGCTCCAGCATGGCCGCAGTCAAATGACTGAAACAAGTAAAAGAGTAAAAGAGAAAGAGTAAGAGAGTCATAGACCTTGCTCTTCTTTTCTAGACTAAGTAGTGAATACTTGTGACAAATGGCAATCTAATGGTTTTTCAGATTCTCTCGACTTAAAAAAAAAAAAAAAGGAATGATGTATTAGAAACACTATGGCTAAAAGTCAAAACCTTTGGCCATAGGTTTATCGTGACAAAATTGCCTAATACTAAATAGCAACAATAACATAAATAGTATAAAGTGTATTGGCTCTGATTAAATAATAAATGGAGTATAGACTAAACCGAACACGTGGAATGGAAGAGTCGCTGAAGAGGTCTCAGATATGTGACGAAAGATTTCCAGACAATGGACATATGACGAAAAAGAACAATAATAAAGAGTGAAAAACGAATATATTGTGCGTGTGATTATTTGGCAAGGAAAAAAAAACCATCCTGAAATATAACAGTAGGGTATAATGCATAGAAGCAAAATAACAATCCGTTAAAGAATAGTAATGTAGGCGCAGGAGTGGCTGTGTGGTAAGTAGCTTGCTAACCAACCACGTGGTTCCGGGTTCAGTCCCATTGCGTGGCACCTTGGGCAAGTGTCTTCTGCTATAGCCCCGGGCCGACCAATGCCTTGTG
>NC_043001.1:36037115-36054615 GCF_006345805.1 Octopus sinensis | reverse complement strand
GGTGGGGGTGGGGGTGGGTGGAAATGTGGAATCTTTCATTGCAATGCACTTCAAAGTTGTTCAAAGTTAGCCGCAAGCTGCGAAGAATTTATCTGTACTCAATGACCTCCCCTAGAAAACCTGGTTCTTTTTCTTTCGCCATCCTTGTAACACCACAGTGATGATGATAATAATTACGCTGCGTGTTGTGGCCAGATTTTTATGTCATTTATGGTTCTGCGTATTAAAGCCACGTGCTTCTCTCCTCTTCGGAGTGTGGGTTGGGGGGCGTAAGGATGTTGTTAGCGGCATTGTTCATATTTGTGGCTGGACAAGCGATAGAAGTGTTTACTGGTGGCTGTGTTTGGTGTCCGTTTTGGGCCACTGATGCTGGTTTGTTATAAGAAGGTTAAGCAATCATATTCGTGGTGAAAATTCGTGGCTTAAGTTGTTCTATGGCGGTTAGGGTCGGTCGTAGTGGCGGTGGTAGCAGTATCTTATGTTTTGCGGGTGTGTTAATTCTTGGTGGAAATAATAATGGAATTGCTGTTGATGCTTATATATTACCGTCGGCAATAAAATTATTCTTGTTAAATAAACAAATAAGGGTTCCCTAAATCATAAATCGCATCGGAAATAGTTGAACGGTTACTCTCTGTCTCTCCCTTCCCCCTCTCTTTGTCTGTCTGTCGGTCGGTCTGTCCCGTCCATCCATCCACTCACTCACTCACACACACACACACACACACACACACACACACATTTTCAGACACACAATTAATTGACAAGTTACGTAGATAGATGACTGACTAGCAAGCAATATAGCCAGCTAGCTAAAATAGCGAGTCAGATAGATTTACACTATTTGCGTCTATCATTTACACGTAGGTACGTTCTATCATTACATAGCTATAGGCTCGTGTGTGCCGTCTGTGTTCGTGTGTGAGTGAGTTCGTGTATGTCTTCAATAAAATTTAAAGCGATTCAGTGAACCGTTTCAGGTAGTCTGAGAGGTAGTTAAAAGATAAAAGGGGGCGAAGAAACGTTTAACAAAGTTGATGACGGATGACGGTAAAGAAAGGAAGCTATGTAATATTAGAGAGATGGGTGTAAGAGAAACGTTAGAAAGAAGATAGGTTAACATCCAGGTTTAAACATGTGTCTTATATTGAATCCAAGATAACAAGAATCAATTCCCACCTTAGATGTTATTTTTAATGTTTAACATTTTCCATGGCGTCTTGGGCTAAATTTACGCATTTATATTTATATACTGTTATCTATACCGTCATCAATTATAAATGGCGATCACTATTATAATGATAGTACTAGGGAGGTATTAGTTCGGTTGGTGGTAATGTGAATTACCGTAGTGTGAGGTTTTAAGAGTATTAGGTGCAACTTCTGATCTGTTCTCACCCTCACTAAGACTTGAAATATTTTCGCAAAAAATTTTGCTACATTACGGTTACCGATATTATTTGCCATTAGTCTGAAATGAGTGTTGGTTGGCACTAGAGGAAGCAGAAGCTCAACTCACACGTTCCGTTTTCACTTAATGTCTTAAACAGCCCCGGAGAAGTTTTCAAGATGTACATAATTTATAAATTATATATCAGTTTAAAGATAGAACCACATTATTCCCCAGTCAAAAAGTAGGCCAAGAGATAATTTAAAATTTAAGATTTTCGTATGTTTATATGGGCTGGGAGTTAGGCATGGCCTTGTTACGTGGCTGGTTGTTCACTTCGCAATCACGTCATTCAAGGTTGGATTTCACTGTGCTGTATGTTTAAGCTTATGTGGTACATGTTTAGAAGTAAGTTCTCCTCCAAGTTTTAGACACAGGATCATCTTTTGAGGTCCTTAAGGTACTAAAGGTACTACTACGCCAGATCAGGGCTGAATAGAAGTAGCGGCGGCTTAGAGATAACTCGATACTCCGTAAAACACCTGAGCTTCGGAACTGTAGTCTTACCACTAAATACGGTCAGATATCTTGCCCGGGATAGTATAAATATCAAACTTTTTAGCAATACCATATTTTTCCCGTCTACCTCGTCTTTTCTTTCATTTTCATGATTCTGTCTTATCCCATATTATAGCTTTTACACTACAATACACTTGCATGTGTGTGTATGTATGATATTCTCACACTGCCCATCTTTCTCTTTCCCGACAAATCTCTCGTTCACTTAGATATTATCTGTCGTCGTTACACAAATACACACGCACATTTCTGTTTCCTATCCTATTTCGTTTTGCTAGAGTATGGACTATTTCACTATGGGCGTAATCCTAGATACGCTATCAATTCCATTATTTCATTCATGGATGTAAGAAGATGGATGTAAGAAGACCTGCTAATCGGAGGCTATATAACTACAATTACTGTTTTTTTCGTTATATTTGAGATGATTCGATTTGAGTTTTTTTTTTATCAATGAACTTGATGCCAGATTTTGGTTCATGGGGAGGGTTGGCATATTGACATACAATCATTCAGTAACATAAACTGCTGATTTCGTTGCCAAAGCCCTTCCCTAGTTTATTTATAATTAGTAGAGGGGTCGATAACTGACAAAAATGTATGAAGATTTTTTAACTATATGTAAATAAAGTATTACGCGTTAGGGTAAGAATTTTATTGTGGCTATGTGAGTTTTGCTTTGCGTACGTCATTTATTTACTCCAATTCATGCGATTGGCACATTTTAGTTATTTCCCTCAGCTTATGCTATACTCCAGTATTCTAATATTGATTTCAAATTTTGCCACAAGGCTAGGAGTTTAGGGGCAGGGGAAAAGTCGATTACGTCGACCCCAGAGCTCAACTGGTACTTATTGTATTGATCCAGCTAGGATGAAAGGCAAAGTCGACGTCGGTGGAACATGAACTCAGAACATGAAAGAGCCGGACGAAATGCCGCTAAGCATTTTGCTCGGTGTACTAACGATTCTGGCAAAAGGCCAGCAATTTCGAGGGAGTAAGTCGTTTACATCAACCCTAATACTCAATTCATATTTATTTTATCGACCCCGAAAGGATGAAAGGCAAAGTCGACCTCGATACAATTTGAACTCAGAACGTAAAGACAGACGAAATGCCGCTAAGCATTCTACCCTGCATGCTAACGATTCTAATATTCTAATACTGATAGATGTTTACATTTTATTTGATCAGATACTAATCTTTCAGGAAGGGAAATAGTTGTGAAGCAAAAGTCTTAGTGTTTCATATAATTATCACATATATAGGACATGTGTAGTTCTTATTTAAATCGATATAGCTTTACTGTGAATCTTCTAAATACACACCAGCACAGCCTCGGTAATCAGACACATTTGTTAACAGGTCACATCTGCCATTCTGATTCTCGAATGAATGTAAGCAAATCTGTACATTAGGATTTTTTGCTCGGAATGCATAGGATTTTCCTGTAAAATATAAATAATAAAAGTATAAAATTTGACAATTTAAGTATTGGTAATTAAAATAGCGTGTTGAAAATAGACATGCTGACAAGATTAGAAAAATGAGAGAGAGGCGAAAACCAAGAACATGATTATTTGGTATGATCAATAGACCTGATTAAAATATAAATAATTCTATAAATTAGCGAAAGGAGGAAAGTGATTGTGACAGCCCTCCCTAATCTCGATGCAGTCAATATTTCGCTTGAGCCTATCATGGCAGTCAATATTATTTAGAATTGAGGGAATTCCAGAATGCTGCAATTTCTCTCGTTCTATCTTCTAAGTATTTTAGGACATAATTTCTCTTTGCGTCTTGTCCTATAAACACGCCTTTGTCCTATATACACACGTCTTGTCCTATCCGCCCCAGAGGTGCGCGACCTTTATTGTGTTTGTATATTGCGTATTTTATTTTATTTGTACATTTATTTTTTACTCGTACACACTACCTATGTCGTATTTGTGTTTATATGTCGAGTTATATACTCTTTACTCTTTAATTTGTTTCAGTCGAACAAATCGACCCCAGGACTTATTTTTTGTAAGCCTAGTATTTATTCTGTCGGTCTCTTTTGCGGAACCTCTAATGTTACTGGGCGGTAAACACACCGACATCGGTTTTCAAGCGATAGTGGGGGGGGGGGGCAAACACAGACGCATACATACATGCATACATACATCCATACATACACACGCACATACACACACACACACATATATATATATATATATATATACAGGCTAATACATGACCCACATTAAACTCCTCGCTCGTGTCACGATCGAACCAAGAGTTTAACTATGGTCTGTTCTTAGCACTTATTTAGCCTTACCTGACACTCTTTAGGTCTTCTAGATACCAATACCTTTTACATAATTATATACGACAGGCTTCTTTCAGTTTCCGTCTACGTAATCTACTCGCAAGGCTCTGGTCGGCTCGAGGCTAGAGTAGAAGACACTTGCCCAAGGTGACACGCAGTGGGACTGAACCAGGAACCATGTGATTTGGAAGCAAACTTCTTACCACTGAGCCACACCTGATGTATCACTCAATACTTTTTAGAAGAGGCCATATATATCATAATTTTACAAACATACTTTTGACGTTTCGTCCTGCTAGCCATTGTCAAACTGTATTAAACCCAGGTTCCTTTTGAATTTATATAGTCTATTTGTGTATCTATCCAACACTAACCAGAAAACGTCAAACAGTAGCGACTTTTGCTGTTACACTCTACCTCATGTTCCTTAAACATTTCCCTAAAAACTGAAAAAAGATGTCGCAAAAAATTTTGCATTCAAATTTTGTCTGCGATACTGAAAGCGGAATAGAAATAATATGACATGGGAGAATGCAAAACATTAGTTCTAAGATGGAGGACCTAGAGAGCATATTTGTGGGAGAACTTGTGGCGCAGAGATACATGTAGGAAAGTGTTTTTGAAGAAAGCGCAACTTCGAACAATTGTGGGCAATTTCTTTATATTTCATTTTAATGTTTCTCCACTCCTGTGCAACGGCTCAAGTATAAATACTAAAGTTATAAACCGTTAAGATGAAGTAAAATCTAAACGCAAGCAATATTCATTGTTGCTCGGAAAATATGCCAAGTTTCAGAATCGGATTTTGCTAGATGAAGAGTTAACTATATTTTTGTTGAACAGATTTCGATTGGGTGATTTGAAAACTATATTTACACTCTAGATTTAAGCTAAATGTAGATAGATATTCTACCATGGAAGCAGTGAAGTTTGATTTTTTATTTTATTTCATTTAATGAAATGTTGGATGTATCAAAAAGATATTTTGCTTTTCGCTATGAAAATACCAGCGAACAGCAGAATATCTTTTTGATATATTCAGGTTCCATTCATATCGGAAGACAAAGTTATGAGACAAGTCTGTATATATACATGCAATCATTGGTATGTATGCGTGTATGTACATGTGTGTATGCATAATATACTCACGAACATGGACATACACACATATATGTACATATGCACGTGTGTATATGTATGTGTCTGAGTGAGTGTTTGTACTTTCGTGCCTACATCCATGTGTGTTTACATATATTTAGATATAATGTGAAAGTATTAAAGCTATCAATCTAAGAGAATAACAAACAACTATCAGTTAAATACCGAATTCATACTCCCGTGAGACCTCGGGAATGAAGCAAAGAGCCTAGAAAAGAACGAAATCCTTAAGACTTAGCGCATTTGGAATATCTTTAGAAAGGGATTCGGATCGAGTTTCTGCTTTTTAAGAGATTTAGCCTCGAAAACCAGTTTAGCGGATAGCTAGAATTCAGCCGCGAGTCTGTTTAACATTTCAAGTACGTATATGATCGGATCACGCAGTTTTCGTTTTAACTCCTCCTCACGCCCCCCATAGCTGACAATGACCTCCAGATGTGATGTTATTACAAGGGAACTTAAAATAAAAGGCAGAGATGATCAGGATGAACTATATATCATAACATCAGGGAAGCACTAGCAGAAAAAAAATTAATAACAGGAACAACTAGTGTAACAAGCTATAACTATTATATTAGTAGTACTAGTTGAACAACATCAAACGATATACTTCCTAACAGCTAAAGAAGGGAAAGTGAAAATAGCAATAATAATAATTACAGTGCAAGCAAATACATATATATATATATATATATATATGTGCATGTGTGTGTCTGTTTAAACTTGTTTATATGTGAATGTGTGTTTATGTTTGTGTGTTTATATATCTATCTATCTATTTATCTTTATATATATATATGTATATATATATATATATTTATATATATGTATATATATATATACATATATATATATATATATGTATATATATATATATTATATATATATATATACATATATATATATGAACATATATATCTATATATATATACATATATATATATGTATATATATATATGTACATATATATATATGTACATATATATATGTACATATATATATATACATATATATACATATATATACATATATATATACATATACATATATATCTACATATACATATATATATATACATATACATATATATATATACATATATATATATACATATATATACATATATATATACATATATAAATACATATATATATATATATATATATATATATATTTTATCGCAATTTGACTTATATATATATATATGAAGAGTAGCAATAAGTGAAACGATAACAACAATAAATGTTATATTGAAGTTAAGCTGTACTAAAAATAACAATAGATAAAAACCGAGAACAATGGCGAGAATGCATTTGAGTCAGTAGCAACAACTAACGCAATATCGGCAATTCATATATAGTCGCAGCGTTAAGAACAACAATATCAATATCAATAGCAAAAATAACAATCATCCCATCAACAAGATAAATATAAAAAATGAAACATATTAAAAATAACAATAACAAATCTACTTTCCTTATTTTACTGACTGATTATCTCAATACTTTTGGCAATCTTCTGTGACGATATATATAGCCTCCATATTGTAACTTTTATATGTATATATTCACTACTCCGCCAGATACCTTCAGCTTTCTTTGTGTTTCACTTTCACCTTCCTTCTTTCCTGCCCCCTCGTAATCTTCCCCTCCTTTTGCATCTCTGTTTGGCGTTTCCTGAGCGCTTGACTTAATGTGTTAAAAAAAGGTAAACAAAATAAACATTTAAATAAAAAAATAAACTATATATATATATAAATAAGAAAAATAAATCTGCTAAAACATCAAGCATTAATAACTACACCAACTATAAAAAGCCAAACGAACCAGCAAATAATTCCAACTTCCTCTAAAATATTTAAGTATAGAAACCATTTGGATCCCTACCCTTTTTGCTTTTTGTGAGATATCGTTGGAAAGTATTAAAAACTCGCTATACCGCATGGTTCTCGGTTACACAAGTTGAAACTCTATCCAGCGACAGTCTTGCCTTTAAAATGCTGCAACATTTGGGAGTTTTCGTTAATTTGATAACGTAACATTTTAAGTATCTAATAAGTCTTTTTTTTTTTTTTCTTCGTTGGTCTCTTAATTGCAATCACATGAGGCAATGGTACAAAACAAGTGAGTAGTGGTGGATTAGTAAGGATAGTGGTGGCGGTAGTTTTGGTAGGAATGCCGCTTTTGATTGAAGTAGTGGAAGCTGCTGTTTAAGTAGCTTAGATTAGGGTTATGAGTGTTGGGTGGTGACGTGGGAAAACGAGCGAGAAGAAAACTAGGGCAAAGATTGAGTTGTAAGTGTGCGACATTATGTAAAAGAACGGACGGAGTTCAAATGAATTATTCGGGTTTTCTCTTCGGTAATTAACTTGATGAAAAATACACCATACTTTTCATGCGACAAGCATAAGCTCAACCACACACACACGCACGCACGCACGCCCTCACGCAAATTATATTAATCTACCAGACACGTATCCGTGTATCTGTGTACTTGTATTTAGATATGCAGAACTATGTATACATTATACATACATAATGTGTAGCGGTGCATATAATATGGTACACGTGTATGTGTGTGTGTGTGTGTGTGTGTGTGTGTGTGTGCAAAGGTTTATGCAGAAATCCATTCGTCACGCATATTGTTAATCCAAATTTTAGTACATTTTCTCAGCATACGTAGGTTATTAATCCGTGCTCACAGAAGCGATGAGCTACAACAGTCTGTCCACTGTGTTTGGTATGATGGTCTTCTTGCTGGCAAGCTGCATGTTGCCCGTATGTGGGCTACATTATGTTTATTGACTAATTGAATTAAAAGCTTAGGTGATCAGTAGCCTGAATCCTAGGCTTAACAGAGCTCTTTCTATAACCATCAATCCATCTTGAGATCAACAATCGGAGAATCAAAATACGTATTGTTATGATTTTATCAATTGCCATACAACTATCGAAGGAGATTCTAATTCGTCTCTTAAAACTTACTACGTATATCTATAAATCTCTCACAAATAGCTCCCCATCGTCTTTAAAATAGTAAAAGAGGGACACTAGAGAATGTAGGTCCAGACAAAAAAGACGGGATGGGCATAGCTGGAATGTATTTGATTACAGATCTATTCAATCAACAGCAACGACCACAATAGTAGAACGTCAACAATAGCCATACTCTGGGATGTTGAGGTCGCAGTTTCCTCGACCCCACTGCCAAGATGTATCGTTTACTGAATCTTATTCGATTATATCGACTAGAATTGTGTTTGGTACTTAATTTATCGATCTTGTATGTTACGGAAAACAAATCATCTATATCAGAAATGATGAATTTTCTCGATAATCTAATGTTCTCTGTTTAAATCTCACTTCCTCAAACATCCTTTCGACGAGACTAAATAAAGTAATGAATGCATTAATTTTTATGAAATCATTTGCTGTCTTCCTACATACATATCTACACATACATATAAGTGTGTATGTTTGTGCATATGACTAGGTGTGCAGAAGAGCTATTTATGAGCAACTTTGTTCCGAGAATTAATGTTTTCTTTTTGTTTTTTTTTTTATGTCTGTTCTCCTGTCTATCCTTTTAGTGAATATCTATTCAACTTCTTTTCAGCCCACACGTGGCTACGTGCGTGTGTACGTGATACTTGTTTACAAAACAAGTTTTGGAAAAATTTCTTTCTTCGACTCAGTACTATTCAATTTACGTTTTTCATTGTATACAAATTGAATAACGTTTCTCTGCTTGCTTCTAGTCTTCATTAGACACACTGTATATTATTGACTTTTGCATTGGCACAACTCTACAAATATCTAGGTGAGGGTTATAGTTGATTAGATGGTCCTCAGTGTATAGCTAATACGTATTTTATAGGCCACTGACGGAAGAAAAGCAGTGTCATTATCAATTAAATTTGAACTTACAACATAGACGGACAAACTAAAAGAAGCCCGTCGTATATATGTATATGTATATATATATGTGTGTTTGTGTGTCTGTGTTTGTCCCCCCCAACATCGCTTGACAGCCGATGCTAGTGTGTTTAGGTCCCCGTAATTTAGCGGTTCGGAAAAAGGGACCGATAGAATAAGAAGTAGGCTTACAAAGAACAAGTCTTGGGGTCGATTTGCTCGACTAAAAGCGGTGCTCCAGCATGGCCGCGGTCAAATGACTGAAACAAGTGAAAGAGTAAAAGAGAGAGTAAATCCTAATGAATCCAAAAAGCCAAAAATTTTTGCCAAAATCATGGAATTTGTGGAGGTGGAAATATCTGGAAAGCCGAGTCTGCATATTTACTCGATTTCCAGCTGCTGTCATTTCTCTTTTCCTCTGTCTCAGTTGTGCCTTTGAGAAAGGCATGAACAGCAAATACATTCATTCCACTCAACCTTACAGGGGATTTATTTTTTTAAAGACTATCTTTAATATCTGTTAACTCTTTCTTACACTTCATACTCAAACCGCTTTTAAATCCGATTGTCAACCACATTGTTGTCTATTAATCGTCATCACCATCGCCACTTACTTTTTACAACCTACATTAATAGCATCATCAGCCATTTTCTCTTTTGTAAATTGTTCTTGCATACACTCTGTTCTGTCACTCTCCAACTTTCATTTACTTTCATTTTCCCACTAACTCTTCCTGTCTATGATAGCATGTTTTTCTGCTTGTTTTTGTGCAATCTGCATGTTTATTGTTTCTGGAAACGTTACGGATCATACATTACTTCAGCCTACCTTCACTTTTCTTTCTTATGCAATTTGAAGATCTGACGGTCTCCTTAATGCACTTCTTGTATTAGCTAAGATTGGCACATAGCTTATCTTTTCAAAGAGCATAAGATCGACTCAGGACTTAAAGACCATCTATTTTACAAAGGCAAACAAAAAGTTGACGTTAAGTGTTGCTCACGTGACTTTTAAACGCGTCACTAAAGGGTAAGGTGTCGGAGGGAAAATTGTTGACACACTGCCGGAAATTTTCCATCTAACCACATTGTATTGTATATTTGACAACGCTTTTATTGCAATTATTATAAAGCTGAGGAGGAAAAGGTTAGCAGTGAAGTCGGAAGAACTTCTTCTAATGCTTGTGTATACGTGTGTGTGTGTGTGTATGTGTGCGTGTCCTTTTTTTGCGCAAGTCGGCACCTTTGCGTACGTGAGTGCATGTGCACCTGTTCAGTTGGCCCATCATTCAATTATGTTATGTATTGTGGTTTATGTCGTAGTTAAAGATCAATCATTCATAATTAGGCATCATATAAAACAATCTCTAAATTAATAGAATAAATTCTAGCTATTTAGTCCTGCTCTTGAGCTAAAGAATGAATTAATTGACTTTACTAATAATCCGTAAGAACAACAACAAAAAGCCCGCATAAAAAAAGTAAGAAAAAAGAATTTAGAATTGAGCAATTCTCTATTAAAAACGTTTTACTAGAAAAAGGTATGCGGTGTAGAAAACAGGTTATTGTAAACGACGCCGTTCAGCTGAATAATAACAAATATATATATATATAATATATATATATATATATATATATATATATATATATATATATATATATATATATATATATATATATTTGTTATTATTCAGTTTACCATCGTTTCGGAGTGATCAATAATACGGGGACCCGTAGCAGGTTGAAGAAATGTAATTGTAGAGACCCATCAGAATGTCCTATTAGCGGAAATTGTCGCCAGGGAAATGTAGTTTATAGATGTAGAGTTGAGGCTCAAGGAGGCCAGAGAAAAATATATATTGGAAGCACAGTAGACTTTAAGCAGAGGTATCGATACCACCTGAGATATTTCAACAATTCTAAATATAGGACCTCTACAACATTGGCATTACATGTTAATGACCTTAAGGAAAGGAATGTTGAATTTAAAATATCATGGGCTATCCTTGCGCATGCCTCCCCTTATAAAATTGGGTCCACTAGATGCGCTTTATGCATAAGGGAGGCATATACTATATTGAAAAATTACAACAACCTGTCTTACTATATATTAGATGCAACGAATGGCTCTCTACGTGTACGCTGGACCTGTTAGAAACTCAGCCATATCTCCATCATATTACATACTACTTTCTTCAACGGAGATGGACACAGTAGACAAACCGATATAGTCCTAGATATGCAATATCTAGGAGAGGCCGGGATTAGTCTCGGCTGACACCTCTTTCGTTATATATGTCTGCGCGTTCTGAGTTCAAATTCCGCCGAGGTCGACTTCGCCTTTCATCCTTTCTGGGTCGATAAATTAAGTGCCAGTTGCGTACTGGGGTCGATCTAATCGACTGGCTCCTCCCCCCCAAATTTCGATCCTTGTGCCAAGAGTAGAAAAGATTATATTTGTCTGCTGAATGATATCTGACCTGGGACTAAATAACAACCGTATCTTTTTCTCTATTTGTATCATTCGAACTCACCAAATATTTCTATCAGCATTGATAATGGAGACTGCTCCTAATCATTCACTACTCACATATACACAATTATAATGTGTAAACTCATCTAAATAGATATAGCCATCAACTCGCCAGAGACTATACATACATACGTTCATGTATATATATATATATGCAACTGAATGTGAGTGTGTGTGAGAGAGAATGTGAGGGATACACAAATCTGAATAGTTCTTCTAACGGCACTGACATATTTCGAGAGGTATTAGTTTTGATAAAGCCAAGTCAAGATTGCTCCAACTACTGTCAAGAGACTAAGGGACAAATAATTTAGGTTCAGACTAGCTTTGACCAACGTCCCTGCACTGGCAATCAATGGAAATTTATTTGAACTGATAATATATAGGAGAAAAAAAGTGAGATGCAATGCAAATATTAGATCTGTTAATTGAAGATTCATTATTGCGGATATTTATTCGTCTCTCGTATTCTTATTTTGTCTTCTTGCCACCTCCAATGTCTCTGTTATCACAACTCGGAATAGATTTTACTGATCCTTGAGCTCTTGGTAGTACCGTTCATTTGTGGATTATACACCGAGGACTTAATATGAGAATGTTAAGAATTTTATGTAAGTTTTGAAACGCTAAAGTCACTCGAATCGTGGGTGTTCGTGTGTTCATGGTAGTAATTCTTCGCTCCTCACATACACACAGTCCAATCACAATTATGCACACCACTTCCTCCTCCTCCTCCTCCTCCTCATCATCATCATCATCATCTGCTGTATCTGAACAAAAAATATTTATACGCAATTGAAGATAAATAATATACAAAATGATGTTTTCTTATTTTCCAATATTTTCTGAATATCAGAAATGACCGAAGTTTAAATACAGTTATAAAGAAGACATTAAGGAATAGCTAACATGGACCGAGTTTGTAAGGGAAAGAACTCTGCACGTTTCTGGCTAATGGCCTTCGTCAGTTGAAGTGCAGTTTTCACCATTAAGCTAATAGTAATTGGCTTACAACATATAAATGTTTTAAAAACAATATTCAGTGACATTGAGAAGCAATTAATTTATAATTTGATAATAGTAGGGCATTGATCGCATGAAATAAACATGTGAGTTTGATTATTTTAATTTCTCCAACATCACAACACTGTGATTTTATAAACGTATTGTCAATCCCCACAATTTTATCACTTATGCTGCACCGACATCAATATGATTAATTTATCTATGATATTAACAGTAATATTATTAATGTTTGTTTTATATATATATAAAGATACTTCATTTTGGCATTATCCAAACGGCTCCAAACCTCGCACCATAAAAACCTCTCTAGTAAGAAAAACTACTACAATCATCGCTCTCGCCAACCAACATAACACCGAAACCGCATCCGCACCTATGAACCTTGACACCAAACTTAACTCATTCCATTTCCTTAGATATTAATGATATCGTTCTTACCACAGTATATAAACCAGTGGAAATACTATTTTCTCACCACTACCGTTATCGATAAATAATCACCTCAACTCGCTCACGACCCTAACGTTATCGTTACCACCTACAACACTTTTTACATTACAACCGCCATCTTGGCAACTACTAGTGTTGTTGAAGTTACGACATATACCCATTATGTAAAAGATTAGATATTGGTAATTTCTTGCATTGGTAAACAACCAGAAATTTTGAGGGAGGTTATAGTCAAATTAACTTGGACCAGTATATTAGTGGTACTTATTTTATCTCTGGAAGGAAAAAAGGCAAAGTCAACTTTAGCAGGAATTGAACTCTGAAGTAAATGGGTGTAAAGTAAATACTGCATGACCTCGATCTTTCTGCAGAAAGTAGTCTACCAGTCTCCTATCACTGTCTTGAATTACTCTTATCTTAGCCTATATCTTATTAAACGTATGTAATTACGCGATGTTGATGTTTAACCCATGTCACGACCATATCGTATTATCTTTCCTTATACCGAAGAATACATTGTCCCACGAGCCCTTCTTTTCTAAAAACTTTATTTGATATGTGCAAATATTAGATAATCATTCTTCAGTTCCTATTGTCCTATTCACCAGTTTGTTTTAAACATGTCAACTAAAACTTTACCCAGAAATAAACAAATGTTTAACAAGCCAAATATCTCCAGACAGCTAGTCCCTCTTCAGATCAAGACGCCACTCATAACTCTTTCCCCTTTCCCCTTTCCATATATTTATTCTAATTTTATAAAAGAGATGTCACCCTTGCCACTCAATCGCCAATAATTTTCCTGTTTATTTTTCCCCTCTTAAGTTTTGTCAATTTTAATAAAGAAAAAGCAATAATAATAATAATATTAATGATGATAATAATGAAATAGAACTTTCCAGAAACAAAAAAAAAAAAAATAGTTGCTTCACACTTGCTCGACTTTGATGATCAAATTTCCTCACTTCACGGACATTTTATGTTCAACTGGAGTCGACAGTTTACGCTTCTTCTTGACAATTGTAGTAGAAGTGAAAAATTCTCGTCTCGAAGAAAATGCTGCAAGTTCAAATACTATAAAGAATGCAAATAAATACCCTATATTGTTATTTTTAATTTGTATTTTGCATGTTTTTTTCTCTTTCAATTGCTCCCCCAATCCTTTCTTTCTTAATTTTGTATTTCGTATTTAAAGTAATTATTATTTTTGTATTTTCTTCTCTTTATTATTCATATTTGTTTCCTATTTGCTCATTTCTTTCCTTTTGGAGAATTTCATTTTTCAAGCGTAGATTGATTAATGAATCATTTCAGACATTCATAATATTTCAGAAGTAGAAAGAATGTTTTAAGCATATGAATAAATATAATTTAATATAACAATTCTTAAAATTCCTTAACGGTTGTTAAAGTAACATCAATATACAAACTAGTTTACTAACTTAGTGAAATTTAGAACGCAATTCTACATAAATCTTTATATATAAAAGTGAAGTTGTGTGTCTGTCTCCTAGGATTTAAATTCCTAACTCCTCCCACATTTTGCGGTGCAGTGTAACCAAAAGCGGGTATCTTATAGTCGTGATTCATATCGAGCCCTTCTGGGTATTAGCGTGCGTCTACGATGAGTCTACGATTAAAAAAAAAATTTACCATAATTTTTTTCCATTTTAATACATTTTTCGCTATTATATAAGGGAAGTAACTCTCTAAAAATGTCTACGATGAGTCAACGATTTAGAAAAAAATTTACTATAATTTTTTTTACATTTTTAATGCATTTTTTTGCTATTTTTTGGTTATAACTCTCTAAAAATGCTTATATAGTTATTTCCCTTACAAACCCGAGCAACGCCGGGCGATACTGCTAGTAGGATATATAAGTTTTTTAATTTCCTCAAATGCGGATTAACTAAAATCAAAAGAGAATTATGAAAGGTTTAAAATTTTGGAGTTTGCTTACTGCTTGCAATCTTCTTCCAAAGTAACTTGAAAACATATTCTCTGAGATTTATTCCATAATAAGGAAAGTAGAGGGATATCTGCATTAAACACGCACACACACACACACACACACACACACACACACACACACAAACACACACATTCCATTGTTTCCATGGCATGCTACCGCATTTTCAGACTTGTCTGAAACGGCGTAAACTACTTCGCTCTATCTTTATATTGAGTAATTCTTCTTCGAGTCGTTACCCTAAACGAACGCACGCACACACACACACACACCACACACACACACACACACACATACACCGAGAAAGGGGAATGATATTGTGCAACGTTATAGTGACGGACGTATTCTGCTTAAATTCAGTATAGCAGCCATTTATGCCTTTGATATCAAAATTGAAATGCATTGGAGTCAATTCTTTCTTGTTTTCCACATTCACGGGTTAAGAAGTTAAATAAATACCAGTCATATATTGAGGGTTAATTATATCTAAGCATTCCCTCCGCTCGAGATGTATTTCTACCAAAGCTTAGAAACGAATCTAGGAAAATATAGAGAAATATGTGAATAGTGGCGAAAATTAATTAACTCAAAGTAGTCATCATGATTATGCCAAATTCTCGCACGAGTTTTGCCCTGAAAATATTTCGTCTGGTATGTTATTTAACGAATTGCTCATTCATTAGCAAAGCTATTCTGATTGGATAATTCCAGGAGAATGAGATCGTATTATTTAATTCCTTTCTCCCTCATTCTATACTCCTTTCTCCTCTGCAATCTGCACCCTACCACCAACCGTCTGTCATAATTCTCCCTTCCTTAACCATCTACCATCTCCTTTTTTTTTCCAAGCGCCTTCTCTACTTGCTCATTCCGTCCAGCTTCATTATTAGTTTGCTGCTTCAATCGGTTATCTATCTATCTGTCTGTCTGTCTGTCTCTCTGTCTGTCTGCCTGTCTCTCTGTCTGTCTGCCTGTCTCTCTGTCTGTCTGCCTGTCTCTCTGTCTCTCTGTCTCTCTGTCTCTCTGTCTATCTATCTGTCTCTCTCTGTCTCTCTATCTGTCTATCTATCTCTCTGTCTATCTATCTATCTCTGTCTCTGTCTGTCTGTCCGTCTGTCTGTCTGTCTCTCTATCTCTCTCTCTATCTATCTGTCTCTCTGTCTATCTCTCTGTCTCTCTCTCTCTCTCTATCTATCTATCTATTTGTCTGTCTCTCTGTCTAACGATGTGTATTGTGTATGTGGAGCATAGTGACAGATAGACAAATAAACAGATAGACAGACAGATTGAGAGATACAGAGATATATATATATAAAGAAAAACAGTAGGAGAGAGGCAATGTGTACAAGTCCGTGTCTGTGCGTCTGCGCGTCTGCGTACGATTGTCGGTCATTTTTTCCGTATCTGAGATTCTTTCAGTTTGCCTCTTGTGTTTTTCTATGAATGCATAACTTTTTCAGTCTAATCGTTCTTTTCTCTTTCCTGTTGTCCGTATGCCTCTTATTCTATCTGTGCATTATTTATTTGTTTGTTCTATATATTTGTTTGTGTGTGGGAGGGTACATGTGAGGAGGGAGACGCGCGCGCGCGCGCGTGTGTGTGGTTATACTTGTCTGTCTACTCCCCCCCTTATATGTCTGCCTATTTCTATGACTTCCTTCCTGTCCATCTGTTTTCTACAAAATCAATGGTGTTCTTTTCTTCTCTTCTCATCTAGAACGTTATATTTTTTTGTCGCTTCGTTTTGGATCCGAAGAAAGATTTTTGTAATTAATTTTTGGAATTCTTCGACAGAATTGTTTGTCAACTAACAACGACAATCTTAAGAAACAACAAAACGAGGAAGCGTTGGGAATGTAGAACTTGTCTTCTAAATGTAATTTGTTTATACTCGCATGCACGACAATGCTTTTATTTTATATATGTATATATATATATATGAGATTGAGTAAGTCAGGAACAGACAGAGAAAAGAAAATATCAAAGAAGATTGAGAGAGAGAGAGAGAGGAGAGAGAGAGAGAGAGTGAGTGAGAGAAACAGACAGAGACAGAGTGCGCAACATAATAATCAGTGAGAAAGGAGATCAAAGTAAGCCACTATTGATTAGTAATTAGATTTGACAAAGAACAAAGAATACTGTAAAAAGCAAGGCTTTGATCAACGGA
>NC_043001.1:36027115-36032115 GCF_006345805.1 Octopus sinensis | reverse complement strand
AAGGGAGGGAGAGAGAAGGAAAGAGATAGATAGATAGGGACAGACAGACTGACGTGGTTTGCAATATAAGCTTTAATGAAAAGAACTGGAAAGCCGTTCCTTCTCGAGCAACGGTCCCCGTGATATTCTGCCTCAGGTTACAAGCACTCGCTTTGTAACGTGTCATCTTGTAGTAAATGCACTACCGTAATGTTGACTCATTGGTAACCTGTAGCCATTGACGCTATTGTTCGCATAGGGCGATACAAAATAATTAAATAATTTAGAATGGTGGCAAAGTATTAAAAAAAAGGACAAAGCAAAAACGTGCGATAACGACTTACTGTGTTATTCATGCCACACATTCTGCAATATTGAAGATATAATAGCGTGAAACAACTGTTATAGCTTAATAACTTTTGCTACTGTGGATAAGCCTTATCTGACTTGCCCAAACAGGCCTATAACATTGAGGTCCCGGATCGATCAAAGTAACATATCGATCTTTCCAGTCATGACCGTAATCTGAGTCATATTGCATGTTCATATTTAAATTGCATCCTCTCAGTTCTAATGGGAGATGGGAGATTTCTTGTGTCGGGCGACTCCATCATACAAAATCGTCATCGCTTCCGCGTAACAAATGTTTGATACACTGATTTGTAGGTGTTCGATAAAAAAAAAATAGCTAGTTGTTGATCAAAGCGGGGTGAGATAGAAAATTAATAAAATGTCTAAATAAAAACAGATATGTAACTATTAATGTGTTTCAGACTTATTTTGACTAGTAAAATGTTGAAATAGGTGTGTGCTTGCGCGCGTGTGAGACGGACAGGTAGCAAATTGATGAATGGAAAATTGCCTGATATATGGAATTTACATGCTACATGCTCGTATGGAATACTGAACACAAAATTTGCAAAGACACAAACCCTATTATTTGGGTTTTGATAGCATAAGTTTTCAATTAGTCATTCTCTTCTATCGATCCTTAAAGGTCTTTATTTTCAATTACTCATTCTCTCTCATCGATATTTGACCTTTCATTGCTTTTTTTTTCTCTCTTGTTTATTCATTTTACTCTGTAATTTCATCAAATAACTCTATTTTGCCATTAGATTTGTTTTTTTACTTCTATTTCTCTCTTTCACTATCTCCCTTCCTCTGTGTGTATGTGTATATGTGTGTATTATTCTTCCGTTCACCCGGTTTACCTTAAATTTATTTTCCTACCCGAAGCATAACTACTGTTGCTCACTTACCCCTTTCTGTCATTTTTCTCCATCTCCATTACTTCCTACAACTCTCCTTTCGTTAGTATTCCCATACTGAAACTTTTCTTTCTAAATTTGTCTTTCCCCCTCGTTCATTGCACTCCAGATTATATTTCTGAGAACTTTCAAAACCACAGAAAGCAAGTAAAAAGCTTCTCTGTGATATAGTAATTTTGGAAGAAATTTAGACAGCATTACCTCCAGCAGTCTTCTTCATGATTGTGAACGCAGTAAAAAAAAAAAAAATAAAATAAAATCTTTTTTTTTTTAAATCAATTCATCGAAATAAACATTTAAGGAATGACAATCTAGTTTAAATGTATATGACTAAAATAACCATCCAGGGAATATATTGTGGAAAATACTAATCATTCAACTAAAATGTATAATAATAAAAATTTTAGAAACTAATCAATCTATCAAAAAGAGGGGAAAAAAACAAAAACAAAAAAAAAACAGAACAATAGAGTTAGATTATTAGGGGTCGTTTAAATGATGCAAATTTTTTCATCAAACGTATGTATATCACTTGCATATTCATATCTAGTATGTCCGATGTATGCGAGAGAGATTTAGAGATAGACAGATAAACAGATAGATAGATAAAGAGAGAGAGAGGGAGAGAGATTGATTATATTTAAATGAGTGTATGGTTGTAAATGTATGTTTGTTCATTAGCTATATGAATGGGAATGTTTGGTGGTAGGAATGATTATGAGTATATTGATCTCGGTTCCCATTAAAAATGTTTTTTTTAGTTACTGCTAACTTATACTTGTGTTTTGTTTACCTATTTGCCTAACTTGTATTTCATCTATAAATTCAATAAACATCGAATTCATTTATTAGACTGAAACCCGAGATTCTTTATTTTTTCTTTTTTGTCTTTTTATTCCTTTACTTCACAGAATATTGCAAAATCTTAGTCTTGAACAAAAAGACCTATGACACGAAGGTAGACAATAAGATAGATTCAGTGCTGTAAATATACTGCAGTGCCGTCTATTTGCGTACCACACAGTGCATTCAGACATGCAGGGTTTATCGTATGGTTTTATATACAGAAGCTGTTGCATTTCCTCTTCTGCTCTGTCTCTGTGCCTGCAAGATCTAGCAGGAAAGGTAAGGTAAGGTAGGCTCGGTACGGTATGAACTCAACGTTTGTTGTCCTTTTATAAATCTCTCTTGTGGTCTAGATCTCTAAACACTAAGAGATACAGAGAGCCTCTTCACGATAACTCCAAGCCAACAAAGAAGCCTATAGAATGTCTGTCAACCTGCTAGAATTCACAGCTAAATTTTCCTCAAACTACTCACTGTCTGTTAAAAAGGAGAAAACGTACTGAAAAAGAATATTAATCGAAAACCTTTGCTTCTATAAAGTTTTCGATAGTGCTGAAGGCAACTTTACGTTCCATTATTTTATAAAAACAAATCCTTACCAAATCAATAGAGCATCACACGATGATGACCTGTGTTGACTAACACATTAGTCTTAAAAGTATGTCTTCCCGTCTCCTGTCCTGCAGTCATATCCTACCTCATTTAACCTTTACTGCTTAGGGTATCAGCTGGCCTTCTACTGCTTTGTTGCTACTTTCGTTGCTTGTGTTTCGTCTTATCTTTCTTATTTTATTTCATTTCTTTTGTTCGGGTCTCGGATTCTATTTGTTAAGTCTTACCTTTTCCTCCCTTACCGTCTTTCCTTTATACGTGTCTATATCTATTTTTCTCTGTTCCATATACCCTGTGTAAGATCAATATTTTGCTCTTGTATGGTAAGTTGTGACTCATACAATATCATATTTAGTTTGTTTGATTGGTCGCCTCTTTGTCTGCTCACCTGAATTTCTTTCTACATTCTTAGCTAAACGTAGTATCAACCTGCCACCATTTATTAGATCAATCTACCCGCACTTAATATATCTCTCTTTTCTTTTCATGTACATACAGACTGTCGTGCCTACATGCCAATGAATATGTGTATATATGTGTATATATATACATGCACGCACACATATACACATGTACTCTCTCTCTCTCTCTCTCTCTCTCTCTCTCTCTCTCTCTCTCTCTCTCTCTCTCTCTCTCTCTCTCTCTCTCTCTCTCTCTTTCGCAATTGTTATTGAATATCGTTAAAATTGGTCTGCTGCTAAAACATCTTGCCTTGTTAAGTTCACTACAACCTCCATATTTAACACATCTTTTCTAGTTCTTTCAACTTTAATATTCTCAACATGCTTTATATATATATATATATATATATATGTGTGTGTGTGTGTGTGTGTATGTATGTGTGTGTGTGTATGTGTGTGTGTATGTGTGTGTGTATGTGTGTATATGTATGTATGTATGTGTACGTATGTATGTAAATGTATATTTATGTATGTATATGTATGTATGTATATGTATGTATGTATATGTATGTATGTATATGTATGTATGTATATGTATGTATGTATATGTATGTATATGTATGTATGTATATGTATGTATGTATATGTATGTATGTATATGTATGTATGTATATGTATGTATATGTATGTATGTATATGTATGTATGTATATGTATGTATGTATATATATGTATGTATATAAATATGTATGTATATGTATGTGTATGTATGTATGTATATATATGTATGTATGTATGTATGTATGTATGTATGTATGTATGTATGTGTGTGTGTGTGTGTGGTGTGTGTGTGTGTGTGTACGTGCTTCATTCTCAGAATGCCTTATTTCATCAACCTCTTACTAGCTTCTTGAATACCTATTTCCCAGTTTGCTCTAATTATTCACGACTTTCAATATATTTTCTTTCTGATTCCCACACACCACCGTCATCCTTCCTTTTACACATCCCTTTCCTGTGTGTCTAGCATTTTCACTTCCTTTAAGTCTCTCTCTCCTTCCATCATTCACACATACTCCCTCTTTCCTTGGATGGATGACGCTTCCGTTTTGTCATTTCGTTGGCGTCTTCTTGGAAGACCGAAATAGCCGTCACTAAATGTTCATTGAGACATTTCTATGACTAGTATAATTAAGGTATAGACAATTTCGCCACATCAGAACGTATAGAGCTGGAACGAATATGGCAAAGTCTTTCGTGCAACCCTATAATAATTCTTCCAATCCATGGCCTTTCACTGGGACTTTAGTACCAATACTGGAAGTATGAAACGCAAAGTTGACCCTCGGCGGGATTTGAACTCAGAACGCTAAGATCCAGAACATATTCCACAGAATATTTTGCCTGAGGCTCCAATGATTTCAGCAAACTTGTATAACTGTCCTTCCATACTTTATGCATCTATCTCTCTGAGTGCCTGCTTGATCCTTTCGTTAAAAAGTTTTCTTCGCGATCACATTGTTTCGGGTTCGATCTTGACAAGTGGCATACCATTCCACATAAAAATCAAGCTGATTCAAAGCTTTGTGGCAGAAAATTAATATAGAGAGTCGGTAAATAAACCCAAGCGAGAGAATTGGATATATTTTTGTGTGACATTCTTAATCCATCACCCTGTTTTGTAACTTCTGACATTAGCTGAGGTGCAAGCTTCCGAAGCAAAGCTCTGATGTCAGTATAGGTAATTCGGCATCATCATGGGCTGCTTGTTACTGTATCAATATATGAATGCCATGGTCTCTACCTCACTTTCTTCCGCCAATCTGAGTGGATCTACTAGAAGAGACAAAAAAAAAAAAAAAGGGGCGCTGTTCATGCTACCTTCATCTTTT
>NC_043001.1:35994615-36022115 GCF_006345805.1 Octopus sinensis | reverse complement strand
TCCTTCTTCTCCTCCCCATTACTCTGCTTCTTGATTTTTCTTAAAAAACAACCGTAGCATCTCATAAAATCATAAAATAATAGCACTGGTTGTTGTAGCGGTAGCAATAATAGTTTAGCTCTTAGCTATCCGTATTTTAACAAACCTATAGTCACGGAATTTTAAGCTGTGAACATTACATCATTTTACATCTCTAGGACCTCACGGTAAAATATGTCACTTGTTCTAAAGACAATAACGTGTGAATAAATGGAAATCTGACTGCTCCTTCTTGCAGGTACAGCGTCTTTGTTGGTGGCGTCAGTATCGAAGCTTGTGTGACGAAGTACCAACAGTACAAGCAGTGGTGCTATAAAAATTGATAGTGTCAGTAATAGCTGGCCATAATATTTTTCAACATTATGTGCATTATTAGAATCTCATTTTCCGAGATATCCAATTATTATTTCATTAGAAACAAAACATCAATAAATTGCTGATAAGAACAGCAATTTTGTTGATGAAAGTTGCAATGAAGACGATGACAGGCTACGTTGGTTAGCATTTATATTTTATTTTTGTCAATGTTTAATTTTCACTTTCGACAACTGATAAAATTGATTAATAATATCGCACTGAAATAAAATGAAATATAAATGACAACAACAATAATAAGCACTAAAAGAAAATTATTTATAAATGTCTTCTATCTTAAAAATAGAGTTCTTTTTGAAATGGTCTATTATTTTTTACGTTTTCTTTTTATATTTATCATTGCACTATTTTAAATTTTCATGTAAGTGCGAGCTTATAATTTTCAATGTATATCTTTTGCCTTCAAAAATATATTTTGGAATTTATTTCTTTTTTTTTTCCCCCGTTGAAACTTACTTTTGACACGGAATTAATTTACATACTAGAAGAGGTTGAATTTCATTGAACCAGTGTGAATTGTGGTTCTCAGGCGTGGCAGGTGTCATTTTGAAGAGATATGTTTCGAGCACCATAGGGTATTTGGCCTAGTTTTTGACTGCAATTAGAAATAGTTCATTTCACTATATCTTCAGTACTGTCGAGAAATGCATGAATGTCTGTAGAATTTCGACATTCCATTATTACATAATATGATTAAGAGGCCTTGTCGCTTTTGATATTTTTGTGCCAGGCCTGCTCAAACAGACAATTAATCAAAGGTGTTTCAGTAGTGAACAGACCATCTAATTTTTCAAGCACGGTTATCGCGGATTACATTTTCCAGTGGGTCCTTTCTCACTTATACGACTTTATCCTAGTTTTAGCCATTTTGTCAAGGTTTTGTTTATATTTTCGAATTAGTTCCTTGTAATTAGTTTAAAAGACGATTTAGCTGCGATTTCTAGTAGTTCGAGCGATCATCTAGCGGTTTGCTCGTTGCCCTGTATGTGCGCGAGCGAGTGCGCGTGTGTGTGTGTGTGTATATATATATATATATATATATATATATATATATATTTCTTTACTGCCCACAAGGGGCTAAACATAGAGGGGACAAACAAGGACAGACAAAGGGATTAAGTCGATTACATCGACCCCAGTGCGAAACTGGTACTTTATTTATCGACCCCGAAAGGATGAAAGGCAAAAGTCGACCTCGGCGGAATTTGAACTCAGAACGTAATGACAGACGAAATACCTATTTCTTTACTACTCACAGGGGGCTAAACACAGAGAGGACAAACGGATTAAGTCGATTACATCGATTCCAATGCGTAACTGGTACTTAATTTATCGACCCCGAAAGGATGAAAGTCGACCTCGGCGGAATTTGAACTCAGAACGTAACGGCAGACGGAATACGGCTACGCATTTCGCCCGGCGTGCTAACGTTTCTGCCAGCTCGCCGCCTCAATATATATGTATATATAAGAGCATAATCATCACAGCAGAAACATTTTCAAATTTCGACATTTCGTGAGGGAAAGAAAGAGAAAGAGAGAGAGAGAGAGAGAGAGAGAGAGAGAGAGAGAGAGAGAGAGAGAGAGAGAGAGAGAATATATATATATATATATAAAAAGAGTAATCACTGGAAATGATCTTTAATTATAAACAAACACTGTGCAGAGACGAGTGGCTGAGAGTAAGTCCGAAGGTAACACTCAGCTTCTATAGATGTAACTAATTTTATCCAAATAAATTAAAGAATATGTTACCCATAAAACAGATGGCGAAAGCCATACATTACCTAAACATATTTTCTCCGCTTTAGACTCGCAATAATTTTCATGGCGATTTCTGTATCAATTGTTTTAAAACTTCTTTAAAACCTCATTTTCTGTTGGTATTTTGATATGTCTTGCCTCTTCGAGGCCATAAATATATCTTTCACAAACCGTACCTTACCGAATCCTCTCTTTACTGTGACCTGAATTAATAGATATTGTGAGCATTATTCTTAATGTAATCTACAGATTTGATATGGCACACTGTAACTTATTACTGTTGATGAATCTAACGGCTTCTATCGGAAGCTTTACATCTTCAGGAAATAATTATTTTGGCAATATTTAGTTCACTCCTTATTTTCCACTCTCTCGCTCACCTACGCAACGTTTTAGAATAAGCTTGACTCCACTCAAGGAATTTTCACATTTTATTTATATTTAATTTTATTTATTTTAACATCCACTCCCTCTTTGTATTTGAGAGATCCCAAACACATGACGTGTCGCCCGCTAGCACAGCAATTTCAGCCAGCCCTGAATGTTGTAGAAAGATAATCGAGAAAATAAGGGAACAGAAATATAGATACCCTACTGCTAGATCTACAAACAGATAAATTAGTTGCTCCATGAGACGATGATGTATTTAAAGGTGTGAAACATTTACTTGCCTTAAATAGGATTAATCCTGAAATTATGCCTGACTACTTGCACTCTCACACACGCATATGATTTATGCTTACATCTGTGTACCATATACCAGTATTACTCTAAATTGGTATCTTTATATACATAAACAAGTTGACTTGACTTAGAGATAAGTAACCTAACACACATTTCATGTAAAGTTGTGTAAAGTGACTGAAGCTTAGTAAGAAGAGAAGAAAATAAGCAAAATGCAGTAAAGATCTGACATTCGCTCTATAATCAGCAAGCTTTTATCCATATTTAACATCTATATTGTTATTTCTATAATTTCCTGTTGTTTATAATTTCATGAACATGTTCATGTTGGTGATTGTGGGTTGTTTTCAGAACATTGATTATAATAATGATGATACTGACGATGTTGACAGTGATGATAAAAATATCGATACTAGCCAGGGTGATGATGATGGTGGTGATGATGGTGGTGGTGGTGGTGCTGCTGCTGCTGCTGGTTGTAGTAATAGGAATGGTGGCGTTGATGTTGGACGTACTGGTGGGGATGATGATGTTGTACTTTGGTGATAAGAGAACTTGTCATGTTTGATTAGCATCGATTTCGGGATAGCCATTGACCTGAAAATATAAACTAAGCCACAATGGCTGGAGTTACATCGAATCAAGAAAGATATGTATGTGTGAGAGAGAGAGAGAGGGGAGAGAAGGAGAAAGAGAGCGAGAGAGAGAGAGAAAGAAAGAAAGTGAGAGAGAGAGAGGGGAGAGGGGGGAGTGAGAGAAAGAGTGAGAGGGGGACGGAACGAGCAAATATGGCAAGCAGAGAGAGAGGGAGGAGGGAGCGAGCAAAGATGGTAAGAGGGAGAGAGAGAAAGAGAGAGAGAGAAGGGAGAAGAAAGATTAGAGAGGGAGAGAGATCGAGAGAGAGAGAGCAAAGATGTCTAGAAGAGGGGATGAGAGAAGGGGCGAGAGAGTAAAGATGGCAAGAAGTGGGGGAGAGACACCGAGAGAAAGAAAGTCAAACTGAAAAAGCAGCAAAAAGAAGTAGGGGAACAACAGAGAATGAAGTATAGGAAATATATATAGAGAGAAAGAGAAAGGGAGGGAGGATGAATAGCCGAAAGAATACAAGATTATAGATTGCGAATATGTAAAGATATAGAAAGAGAATTAAGAACAATGCTGTAAACAGCGATACCAGAAGAGATGTAATGAGGTAAAAGACGAGAGAGAAAACACTCGGCTGTAATTAGTGTGTGTGTGTGAGTGTGTAACTGTGCTGCTGAAGCGAATAAAATCGTTTTCTGCGGGTAAGTTTTAATTTATCTGTGAATCATACTATCAACCTTATCCGTTATAAGAAGGTTGTAGATAGATAAAGATGTAAACAGAGCAACTTGTCATCAAACGGTGACGTCAGTCTTATCTGTCACATCTGCTATTGACCAGTTTTCAATATGGCGAAAATATTTTGGGCTTTCGCTTTCTTAATAGTATAGGCTGACTGCAGACTGAAATAAACAGAAAAATCGACAAGAAGCGTAATGAAAATAATAAGAATATAAATGTTTTATAGTGTGTATGTGTGTTATATAATATCTATATTACACTTCTCCAGCTGTATATCCATTGTAAATCTGTAACAGTGCAGTAGTTAATAAAGAGCTGATTGATATCCAGGGAGATAAAACAAAACAAAGAGACATGGAAAAAAGGAAGTTTAGAGCGTCAATACAATTAAGCTTTCCAGGAAAGGAAGATAAATCGGTATTTCGGACAGTAGCTCTTTGTCGGGAAGTAAAAATGGAGGGGAAATATGCAATAGGCTTTCAAGATGCAACATGCTTGAGCGGCCTAGAAGCAATGGGATAAGAAAGTTGCTTTTGGACGAACCAAAGTGAGTGGGGTGCAAAGAACATAAACGTGAAAGCTTTGGAGGATGTAGTGAAATGGTGAAAAGAAGTGTGAATGACTTGTGCACGTATAATGAACATTGGAGTATATTGTGGAGTGAAATGTTTGTGTGAAGTATCTTTATGGATGTGTGTGTGTGATGACGTGTCAGTGGTGGTGTGTGCAAAGCGTCACAATATATGATTATGCAGGTACGTTTGTATGGTGGACGAGTGGTGAAGTATGTATAACTGAATAACTACATGTTAGAGAAGGTGATGTCGAGTGTTTGTATTTGTATGTTGTGTGGGTGTGAAAATGTGCTGACGGGAAGCATATTTATATGAGTGTGAGTACGAATTTAGTGTGTGAACATGGTTTTGTGAAATTGTGTGTTAAGGATGAGTAAGACATGGAATTAGCGCTGTGTTCATAACGTCCTTGTCTAAAGGTGCGGCTGTGTGTTGGGTAAGCGCTAATATATTTTCTGGATATATTGGTAGAAAAGAGAGTAGTATTGAATGCATGTGTTTGTCTGAGTAACAAAAACAAAATGGCGTATAATGTGTGTGGTGGTGTTTTAGTGAAAATCAAGGTAGTCGTCAATGGAAGAGCTGCAGTGCTTATGCAGATGGATAACTGCAGTTCAAGATGAGATAGGGTAGCATGTGCTGTATAGTCACGCAGACGATGAGATGAACGTGAGGTTGGCTCGTAGAAGTGATGTGATTGAGACCTTAAACTTATATACATGCATACAATACATTTCATCCATTGGTTTTTTTTCCCTGTCCACATTTCGCACGCACTTCATACTTAAGAGTACATACATCGCATAAACCGTTTCTCCCACATACACACATCCACGTCAGGCATACTTCATTTTAATTTACTTTGATATAATAGTTGTTACAGTTACTTCACTCACCTAAAACTCACTCTTCTTTACCAAAAACAACCTCTTTAATATTATTAATTTATGTATGTCACTAAATCAAGTTTCGATTCTGAATAAAACATTTTTTGGTGTTCTGCTTTTCTTTCCCTTTCTCTTTCTTCTGTTTTCTCTAAGGATCACTCACCATTTCGCTTTCTCCACTATGCAATTGTATTGAAATGAATCTCAGTTGACTGACAGTGCAGTCCTTGATCTGTCTAGATGGCACATACTAGGTCAAGGTTAGGAGGGCCGAGCTGGTGTCTATCTCTACTCACAACAACATACAGACATAAAATAATTAGCGAAAACTACATACGGATATATGTGTACGTGTGAAAGTAATATGCAAGCATACAGACAATATGTGTATGCACATGCATTTACAGGGAATGAAAAAAAAAACCAAGAAGAGGGAATGTGCGTGTGTGTAAAGAAAAGAGAGAAGAAATGAAGATGATAGAGAGAGAGAGAAGAGAGCCAAGTCGTCTGATAGCTGACGTGTCGCAATTTGAGCTATGTTTGTTTTCATCAGCCTGATTATGTTATTGGTCACGTGCTCTCTGATTAGATTGAATAAGACTTGCATATCATCTTAATAGACATCTGGTTTTCTTCATTCTGCTGGTCTATGCCTCACGGCTTTCGCTATGACCTATAGCATGTTCACCCAAATTCTTGAATAGATATTCGGTGAATGGCCTTGCTCACTAATACACACAACTACATGTATATATATATGTGTGTTTATGTGTATATATATATGTATAAATATATATACATATGTATAAATATATATACATATATATATATATATATATATATATATATATATATATAATATATATATATATGTATAAAAATATTTTTATATATATGTATATACATACATGTTTGCATATATACCTTTATATGCCAACATATACGCATACACAATCAGGTTGTATACATATACGTATGTTCCTACATACATATGTATATGTGTGTATATAGTATTAATTTTCAACCGTGTAGAGAGGACCAACGCACATGGTTAAGGAATCGAACCCACGACTTTCCGTTCGTGAGCCGAACTCCTTAATTGCAAGGCCACACGCCTTCCTTATACACACATACATACATACATATATTCAGAGAAAGTGACAAGGATTCTTCCGGCAGGACGATGTAGTGCAGAAACCATTGATAGATTTTTATCAATCCGGATATTTGCTCTCTGTCTGAATGTAATACTAGTTTTACCACCCGTTGCCATTCCTACTTCATTCTCTCCTCTTAATTGCAGAAATTGAAGCATTTATTGTCATATCCAAATCTATTGTTCTTCATAACCACAGTACGATAAGGTTTTTTTCTAATATTACCGCAAAACATTTGGCAGTAAAACGAACTGAATGAATTATTAGTAATAAGTACATGTATCAGGTTATATTGTTGTTGTTATCTTTCCTCCAGGTTATCTTTGATCATGTAGGACTATGAAAAACGGTGCTGAAGCGACATTATTTCGGTTTATTATTTCTAAAGTATAGGGTCATTATTTAATTATTTTAAAAGGGTTGTGGGTGTTATTTCTATAGCTAGAGTGTCGGCGCTAATACAAGTAATGCATATACAGGGTGGTGCAAAAGTAGATGTACAGTTATGAAAAAAGAAAACACGTACAATATTCATTTATTTTTATTAAAAAAATAACTAAAAGCTAGGATGAAAATGTTATTACAGTTATGATAATTGTATTATTATGATTAATGACACTGAAAATATCAAAAATGAGGTTAAGTAATTTAATGTGCGTGAGAATTGCATTAGGGTACACGTGTGCCTGGAATACTCTGCCACTTCTATGGCATTTCATAGAACATAGTTCTTGGTGATTCTGATCAATATTCATGTGCATGTGTGATTGTACACTTACGTATGAATTGAGTATTATAACATTGATATGATGCATACTGTATACCTACTTTTGCACACCTTGTATATAGGCACCTTGGGCAAGTGTCTTTTGCTATTGCCCCCAATCCCATCACAACCAAGACTGCTTTGTTTACCACCTCGTAAACTAGCAACTCGGCAATAGAGTCCGATAAAATGAGTTCCAAGCTTTAAAATAAGTACTGGGGTCGATATTTTCGACTAAAACTCTTGAAGGCCTTGCCCCAGCACGGCTGCAGTCCAATGACTAAAACAAATGAATGATAAAAGATATAAAAGCATGCATATGAGGGTGAGCATACACAATCGCACACGCACACATACAGTACGTATCAGTCCATTAGATACGACAGAAGCTTTGAACACGTGTACATTACCTAATTGATGTGTCAGGTAACTCCAGCTTTGTTAGTACTATTAAATACGTAATGAACGCATCCTTCAAGACTACTAACAGCTGAGATTCCGTGTCGATGGATGTCTGTTTAATATTTCCACTGGGACAACGCTGTTCAGGCAAATCTCGACCAGATCGCATTTCTTGCTTTCAACAAGTCGCCTTATACTGAGACTAGTCATAAGATAAAACTAAATACCGTGGTATATCAATTTTTCTTTACTTAGCAGTAATTTTGTGTTCGTAAGTAAGAAGCTGCAGCTTTTTTCTTGAGTACTGTTTTATGAAATAGCTAGATAAATAAATAACTGCATTCATAAATAAGTAAAAAAAGCTGCATGCTCGTGTACACACATTTTTACCTAGTATGTTTGACATATGTTTAATGAGTGATGGAGAGTGGTGGGGCAGGAGAGACTTACCTACCACGAAGCGGATATGAACAGAAATGCGATCTTAAGATTAAGACCAGCTTGATATATTCAATACTGCAGTGACTAACACAGCTCTCAATAAAAATAAGACACATCGTGTATACTGGTGTGTGTATGTATATGTATGTATATACAAATCTATCTGTCTGTCTGTCTGTCTGTCTGTCTGTCTGCCTGCCTGCCTGCCTGTCTGTCTGTCTGTCTGTCTGTCTCTTTCTCTCAAAGGAGAAAGCAAAGTCTTCAGTGTGAGTATGTGGTTTGTGGGGTCAACCGCGTCCTCAGCTTCATTTTTTGTTAATCACTCATTCTCATTTAATTGTATATATTTTAATTGTTTGTTTATTCATACGTTTCATCACATTCGATACCATGACCCCAACGTTTGCTTTGTCTGTGCCCGTATTGTCCCCTCTTTTTCTCAACCTTATGGTGAATAAAGAAATTCTCTCTCTCTCTCTCTATCTATTTATATCTATGTATTTATATAATGTTGGAGATTGTGTAGATGTTAAACATTTTTGACTTTGATATAAGGGAGCACATTTTTATTAAACATGTATGAAAGCATCGTATCTGTTGGTGAATTATTTTTTTCTTAAATATTTCATGCTAGTTAGTTACTCACAATGAAAGCTATAAATTTACTTGTAAATGACTGAGTCGGGTAGTATGTATCTAAATGTACTGAATAATTAAACATAAAATTAGATGAGTTGTAATGTCCCAAAGCAGTTAATAGCATTTCATGTAAGTTACTCTGTATAGCACTTTCAATGGTTACTTCTGCAGTATAAGATACTGAAAATGCTAAAACATGTAACTCGTTGGAAGCAATATTTTCCAGTTTTAAGCAACTTAGTTCATTTCATATACTTTCACGCTGTCGTTGGGCAAATATGATGCTCTTTGGGCAAATATTACCGATAAAAATTCTGATAAAATGTCATTTTTGGCTTAATATTTTACTGTTAACCATGTTTAAAAAGGAAATACTGACTCAGAATTATACCTTTTCCGTGAATTTTCATTGTCGATGAGTGTTCTCTTTTTCTCTTTCTCTTTTTACTCTTTTACTTGCTTCAGTCATTTGACTGTGGCCATGCTGGAGCACCGCATTTAGTCGCGCAAATCGACCCCAGGACTTATTCTTTGTAAGCCTAGTACTTATTCTATCGGTGTCTTTTGCCGAAACGCTAAGTTACAAGGACGTAAACACACGACCATCGGTTAAGCGATGCTGGGGGGACAAACACAGATATACTAACATATATACACACATTCATGTATATATATACATATATACGACGGGCTTCTTTCAGTTTCCGTCTACTAAAGCCTCGGCCCGAGGCTATAGTAGAAGACACTTGCCCAAGGTGCCACGCAGTGGGAATAAAACCGGAACCATGTGGTTGGTAAGCAAGCTACTTACCACACAGTCACTCCTGCGCATACAAATGTGTCATTTGCTCAAGCTGGAATGTTTGTATCCGTTCTTGTTTCATGAAGGCTGATTTGCGACTAAATAGCAACACTATCAACAACAATAATCCCTGATTGATTAAAATTAAAATCTTGCACGGTGGAGTATGATAAAGCAGATTTGATTAACCTATTCCCAAAACAAAATAATGTATAGATGGCTTTCAGATTGAAAATATGTATTTACTTACATAATTTCTGGAGAAGTATTTCGAAAAAAAAAAAGTGTTAATATGTAAACAATAATTCTTGTTTTCCTCATTAAAATATTTTTCGATTCTTACTTCTTCCTTTCATCATTATCACCAGCAAATAGCTTCAACTTATTTAAAAGCAGTTTATTTATAGTCATTTTCATCTCATAAACTCACTTAAAAAGACACGACACCTGCCTTTCAAAACATTCCCTAAATAAAGAATCACTTGTTGTCATGGTTACTTCTGCTATTACGGCTCTTGTTTTTTGTAGTAATAGTATTGGTTGTTATTTTCTTGTCTAGAATTACTAATTTTCTTCTAGTTGCTAGATTGTTAACTCTGGCATAAAGAAAACATTTGTCTCTATGTATTTACTTATGCGAGTGCATATGTGTTATTCGCAAGTATTTTTTTTCTTTCGCTTTGTACAATCTATGTTATGTGTATGTGGTTACACGACTTGTACTTCAAATTCCACCCATAAGAAGATATTAAAAGATAGTTATCTATTTTGTGCACCGTTAATTTGTATATTTTTCTTTACCACATTCCATTTGGAAAATATTTGCGAAAGCATCTCCCTAATGCGTTTTGAAAATTACTTTTTTTCGCGTGAAAATATTATTCTCAACGTCTGTTTGTAAACATGTGAGCGTATCTGTATATGTATGTGTGTGTGTATGTATGTATGTATGTATGTATGTATGTATGTATGTATGCGTGTATCTGTGTGTGTGCGTGTGTGAGCGATGTCGTATTGGTGAAATGGTTGAAGAATAAACAATGAAATTAAGAGTGAAACTGAAGCGCTAATAGCAATAAAAAAATAACAGGTTTTTAACAACAATAATTTTAATGAATTAGAAATTCAGCATCTCCCGATGGTATAAAAATATTACTATCAACTAATATAATATAACCAAAATTAGGATCTTCTAAGGTTGCACTGTCCAAAATTATGAAAAAAAAAACATTAAAGGGTATAAAAGAGACAGAAAATCTCCATTACTGAATTTAAACACCCCCGCCTTCCGTTATGAAGTAATGTACGAGTATTAATATTGCAAGTGAAATACACCGGGTGCAATTCTCGATGAGTGAATTGAATTTAAATTTTATAGAATTTAATAACGCCATTCCAATATTTGGTGTAACTGGTCGTTAACTATATAAAAAAAATGATTAGATTTTAATATCCACTAAAATTTATTTTGCACATCAACATAGGGTATAACACCAATTCATTATAATACGCATCAGCATCTCATACTACATATAACATTCAGAATTATCATAAATAACTACAAATGTTGTATAATAGAATCCTTTATAATATTATAATATGACATAGCATCCGAGAGATATTCACACGTTTCGTGCGAATTGATGTATAATTTGCTTAATTTATTATACACTCTACCACATGACTGCTTACAAGATTGTACTGCTTAATACTACCCTTTTGTTATATTATAGCACCTAGTTTTGTTACACCATACAATACTTACCCTGTTTTATATATTTGAAGAAGACAGTCTTACTTACTACCTCATTAATATATGAATAATTCTACCAATTCATGTAATCATACCGTCAGTTTTGGTACAGTACTCTAATAATAAATGTTAAACCCGAAGTTAGGCATGATCACGTCGACCTATGGACGAAGAAGACAAAACTAGAACGCATTTGTTTATATCAGATCGATCAGGGCTGATCAGAGGTTAATCGCCGAAATAATGGTTTCTGGCACAGGCAGAAGGCCATACATTTCTGGGGACGATTGTGTAAATCACCAACAGTTGACTAGTACTTTATTTTATTTCATCTTTCGTAGAAGGATGAAGGGTAAAAATTTAGTATCAGTGAGACTGAAACATAAAACTTAAGATGCGACTGGGTATAATCAGGCTCTATTTTCTGTCACTCACCCGAATCTAACAACATTAATATTGTAGACATGTTATGAACCATCCCAAAGAGGTACGATCTCTTTTTACGAATTAATTCAATATCAGCTAATACAAAATTGTTTTATATATGCCAAACTATGGAAATTCTTCGGCGGTTTCTTTTCATTCCGATGATATGTCTTGCTGTATAGATTATCTCTAATATCTCTCTGATATCTCTAATATCTATAATATCTCTTGTATCTCTTATATCTATAATATCTGATATCTCTAATGTTGTTTTGGAACATTACACATTGCCTTACCCAGAATAAAATAATGCTAAGAAACGAGTATTTTTCACATTTTGATACTTTTGAGTTGAGCTGTGACATCCTATTGGATTAATGACAAAAATACATCTTTAAATATTAATATTATGTGTCTACAAACGCACTAACACACAAACGCGCACACATACACATGTGTATACATATACAAGAACATATATCTATACACATATGCATTCACGTAGGCAATACAAAAGAATAAATGTTATGTTTATTCAAGTGGTTCGATATATGTTTGACTCACACATTCAACATGGTTTGTATTCAGGATGGTATGCATATTTATGAGTTCGAGTTTCCTAGAAAGCAATACTGTTTACACATTCTATTCATTATCAAATACACCGTTATGATGGCTCATTTTTCACTTTTTGTGTGTACTGAACAACGCTCTCTCACTGATGATAAATACATAAACACATACACAGAAAAAGGCGAAACAAAAAATACATGATCAATTACTATATATCGATTTGTATGGCATAAGTAACTATAAAACTTATAGCTGATGCGGTTAATGCTGTTGTTTAGCCACAGGTGAACCCTGTTCGGGAAAATATATGATTCATAGCTTTTCAATGGTAACCTTCCAAAAGTAGAAAATTCAATTCCATTATTGACTTGGGAAATGTGATTTAATCGACTCCAAAAGGGTGAAAGGTAACAGTGATTTCTGTGAGATTTGAACTCAGAGAACACTCAAAGCCAGAACGAATGACCCATTCCTAGGACTCCAGGAAATATAAATTTTTCACATGTACATATATATATATATATAGGTGTGTGTGTGGGGGGGGGGTAATTGTTGCCACATTAGAAAAAAGAATTTCCAACATTCTAAGATCATGTAAACACGGTTTTGCTTCAAACTTAGATAGCAATGCTCCAATATAATATAAGAAAGCCTCCACTTCAGTGCCGTCGGCACGACAACATAACATAAGAAATGCCAATACACTAACACACCAAACTCCACCCATCTTTCTTACAGTCGCCATAGCTCTAGAAAAAGCATAGGAACTCACTCACCATCACCTAAAACATCAACTTAAACAACGTGCTCTGACATATTACAAAGAAACGTTTTGTTTGCAGCATGGCTTAAGAGAAAAGCTGGCTGCATAAAGTAAACATAGCAAGCCAAATCCTTAACGTCTAATATCTAGTGAGCAATTTAATTAAGGGATTGCTCAATGTTACAAGCGGCCATGACAGTTCCGCTATTTCCTAAAAACTCGTACAGCCATTTATTTCTTTTATTTGCGCTGGTTCTGATTTTTCAAATGTTTACTGTAGAAATACTACACGTGACAAAAGCATCTCCTTTCTTAGCTTTCCTGTTGTTCCTTTATTTCTTTTCTCCCCCCCCTCACTCATCTCCCTGTCTATAGCATTTTTTATCTCTTTTTTTTTTTATCTATTATTTCTTCACTTTCCTCTTCTCCTCCTCCTCTACCCACCTCTTTAACTATTTCACTTCTTGGTCCACCGGATGACGTACGAGCAATCATTGCCGCACTTACACTTTTATTTGTCTTCCATTTCCATCGCGTTTATTTCATTACTCTTCAATTCCACACATCCTCCACCAGTCCAGCCTAGTGTAAAGTTAACGGTACAGCAACATTGCCTCCCCCCCCCCACCACCACCAGTCCTTCGCTTTTTAACCCCATTCCGTCAAGGACTTCCATAACCCTTCCGAATCCAGAACGGCTTCGTCTCACTTTATGATGCATCGGTATTTCTTTTTCCAAACCACTTCGTTCAAATCGTTCATGCACACATGCATACATACCGACGCTTCCACAAGCACACATACGTATCTATGGATATATGCGTTTGTATATTATATATATATATATATATTATATATATATATATATATCTATATATATATGAAATGTGAGAGATTATTGTATACTTTTGTAGAGAACAAGTTTATTTTCTTTATACAAGATTGTTAGTGACTTCGAAGTTTCGTCCAGCTGAGCCATCAAATCAATGCAATATATATATGCGTATATATACATGTGTATATATATATGTATGTATATATGTATATATGTATATATACATATATGTATATATGTATATATACATATATGTATATATGTATGTATATATGTATATATACATATATGTATATATGTATGTATATATGTATATACGTATATATACATATATGTGTATATACATATATGTATATATGCATATATGTATATATATGTATATATGTATATATACATATGTATATATATATATGTGTGTGTATGTGTGTATATATATATATATATGCATGTATATATGCATATGTATGTATATATATATATATGTATGCGTATATATACATGTGTATATATACATGTGTATATATATATGTATGTATATATACATATGTATGTATAGATATATATTTATGTATAAATATATACAATTATCCATCGTCTGTTATTATTCATCTGATTATATTTAAAAGCATGTGTATATATAAATATGTGTGCGTGTGTGTGTGTGTATACAAGGCACACACATTTACATACTTATGTATATATGCACCTTTTCTTGTGTTTGTAAATGTATGTTTCCGCATGCCTATATGTTTATTTTTGAACATCAACATCGGATGAAACTCACGCACTTAAATCAAATACTTCCAGAAACACGGTAACATGCCCAGCACACATGCTTTATATTTCGTAATGCATACAAGCATATTTATGTACTCTTATACATTGATGTATTTGAAACAGAGAATATAAAGAAACAACATACTTTTTCATACAATGGTTGTTCATTTTCGTATAAATATGAAGCTCTAAGAAACTGTGCTTGTTTTTCCAGTCATGGGCCAAGGCTTACGTCATTCCAGTCCGGGGTCAACACACTCTAATCTCTATAGTTTATTTCAATCTCTGCCATTTTATCACCTACACATTCTCCATCTAGACTATTCTCTACATTTCCTGCTTCCTCCACCTTTCACTTTTACCCTATTTCACCTCTAATCTATTTTTATTCCATTAAATCTATCCCTAGTATATTCGCTACGCCCTAATCAATAGGATCCCATTTTATTACTTTTAATTTCCAGCTCAGCTCTCCCACCGCAACTCTCTACTTTCACTTTCTCTTAGCTCAGTTGTCCACGTCCACACGTTACGCGTTTTCACTTCCTTGCACCTTCCATTCTGTCTCTATCTCTGTCGCTTTCTTTCACTTTCTAGGTATCTTTATCTCGCTCGTCTTTACCCACAAAGTTCACTCTATACATTTAATCTTTGGTTGATATACTCACTCCCGTTTTCTCATACCATTCCCTATTTATCAACTCTATCCTTATACTCTTTATGTTTGATTACACTTTCATTTTATCTTGTCTTTTAACCACGCCATTTCTTTCTCTCTCGCAAAGAATTGTCTTCCTCTTATTTCTTTCTTTATGCGCATTTCCCGCTCTCGCTTCCTCATACTTTCTCGATGTCTTTCAATCTTTTTCTTTCTTTCTTTCTTTCTTTCTTTTCTTTCTTTCTTTCTTTTTCATTCTTTCTTTCGTTCTTGCTTAATTTCTTTTTTCTTTCTTTCTTTTTTCTTTCTGCCTTTTCTTTCTTTCTTTCTTTTTTCTTTCTGTCTTTCTTTCTTTTCTTTTTCTTTCTGTCTTTCTTTTTTTGTATCCCTCATCTCATCTGCATGCCTTTTCTTTCTTTCTTTCTTTCTTTCTTTCTTTCTTTCTTTATTCTTTCTTTTCTTTCTTTCTTTCATTTTCCCCTTTTCTTTCTGTCTTGCTGTCTTTCTTTCCTTTCTTTCCTTTCTTTCTTTCTTTCTTTTCTTCTTTCTTTATTTCTTTTTTCTTTCTTTCTTTCATTTTCCCCCCTTTTCTTTCTTTCTTTCTTTCTTTCTTTATTTCTTTCTTTTTTCTTTCTTTCTTTCATTTTCCCCTTTTCTTTCTGTCTTGCTGTCTTTCTTTCCTTTCTTTCTTTCTTTCTTTTCTTCTTTCTTTATTTCTTTTTTCTTTCTTTCTTTCATTTTCCCCCCTTTTCTTTCTTTCTTTCTTTCTTTCTTTCTTTCTTTCTTTCTTTCTTTCTTTCTTTTGCCCTTTTGCGGATCACTCTATTTCGTTCGTTCTGTTTTAATTTTTTCCCTTTCATTCCGTTCCTTCACTTTTCCTCTCAGTTGCATTGAATTACCCCACCCCCCATTTGTTTTCTGAGTATCTCCTCCTTTTCTTCTTTCATTCTCTCCCTCACCTCTCCCTTTATGCATGTGTATGTATATATGTATGTATATATATGTGCGCGTGTGTTTGTATATATGTGTGTGTGTGTGTGTGTAGTCAACTTACTACCACTGAGCTCATCCCATTTACTTCCCAGTCGAATGCTTCTCAATCAAATAATCTTCATCTCTACTTCCGACCTTTGTGCTCAGCTTTCCCGCCATTACTCTTTTTCTTGAGCCACATGATCTTCTATGACAACAAAATCCATTGAATAATCCTTGTTATAGCAATTCCTTTCCTTTTTCTTCAAGTTCGTTGACATCTTTTTCTTCGTCTTTGTTACTTAAGCTCTTGCACTTCAGCTTTCCTCCCTGCACCCGCCCTTATTCTTTATTCCTGCTTTTAATTGCACACACATATTCTCTCTCTCTCTCTCTCTATATATATATATATATATATATATATATATATATATATATATCTACCTCTCTCTCTTTGTAGATATAGCTACTCTCTGATATGATCATTCATTTTTTCTTGGTTCTTTCATTTCCATACTCATTCTTCCTCCTTATCTTCTTCGCTTTCTTGTTTCCCGTTTCGGACACCCAATTAATTCAGTTCACATCCAGATTCGCGTGCATCGCAATTTTTGGTCTTTTTCAGTCTTACAAAAACAGTTGCACCTTCTGCCTTTCTATTCATTAATCACACAAAGATTACGCATATACCTTCACACACATTTACACGCAAAAGGTTTTATACAGATGCACTCCTCTCTCTCTCTCTCTCTCTCTCTCTCTCTCTCTCTCTCTTCTTACTCCCTTTTATTTTGTACACTATCACGCACTGAAATCAAAATCGGATGAAGAAAAGTCGAAGTCGCGTACAGAAAGATAGACAACAAGTATTAAGAGGACATACATACAGACAAAGGAAAAAGGAGGATACAAAGAAATAAGGAATATATAAAGGGAATCATAGAGATGGATTAGTTTTGTTATGATGTAATCTCGATTTCCTTTCAGTTCAGCAAAAGCTATTGCTGCTTAGTTTTCATTCATTGGGTGGACAACGTTTAAACTTTGTCAGTTTTATCTATACTACATGTAATATCTGTTAGTGCTTCGCTCATGTATATCGACATTGTGGAATATTTTGTATTACGTTTACCCGAATTTAATATTTGAAAATCTCTAAAAGTCCATTTATGCCTTTTATACTAAAAGCCTGAATAATGGCTTTCTATGCAAAATAATCCAATGATTTTTCCATTTAGTCTCCTCTATTCATAAACATCTTGATCATGTGTGTTGTAAGATAATTAAGGAGTTTCTAAAACTTATAAGATGTAAACAATAAGAGTAAGACTTTTCTAATTAATAATTTACAGTTTCGCCGGGCGAAATATTTAGCGGTATTTCGTCTGCGTTACGTTCTGAGTTCAAATTCCGCCGAGGTCGACTTTGCCTTTCATCCTTTCGGGGTCGATAAATTAAGTACCAGTTACGCACTGGGATCGATGTAATCGACTTAATACCTATGTCTGTCCTTGTTTGTCCGCTCTGTGTTTAGCCCCTTGTGGGTAATAAAGAAATAGGTATTTCGTCTGCCGCTATGTTCTGAGTTCAAATTCCGCCGAAGTCAACTTTGCTTTTCAACCTTTCATAGTCGATAAATTAAGTACCAGTTGCGTACTGGGACAATCTAATCGACTGGTCCTCTCCCCCAAAATTTCGGGCCTTGTGCCTAGAGTAGAAAAGAATATTTTACAGTTTCGAGTAAGTTTGTTCTATTTAAAATGATCTTGTAAGTGGAGGTACATGGCCTAGTGGTTAGGTCGAGGGATCGCGAGTTCAAATCTCAAGCCGGGCGATGTGTATTTTTTATGAGCGAAGCACCTAAGCTCCACGCCGCTCCGGCAGAAAGGTAATGGTGAACTTCTGCTGACTCTTTCGCCACAACTTTCTCTCACTATCTCCTCCTGCATCTAGCAGCTCACCGGTGACGGACTGGCGTCCCGTCCAGGTGGGGAAGTTATACGCCAATTAAACCTGGAAATCGGCCCTTATGAGCCAGGCATGGCTCGAGAAGGTACAAACAACAACAACAATATAAAGCTTGTATAAAGCACAAACAGTTGATTGTGTGTCAGTTATGGTGAAGGGTGAAGACATATACACACTACGAACGCATACTAATATACAAACATCTATATAGAGTGGTGAAGAAACGAACATGTTTTGAGGAGAGGGTGAGAACGAGCAGAGCAGAGCAGTGAGAGAGAGAGAGAGAGAGAGAGAGAGAGAGGGATGCGGAAAGGAAAGACGGTTGATATATTTTTAATCGTCATATTTTCATTTTTATTGAATTATAGTTTTCTGTCTCGTCCTGTGCTGTCTATGTTGCACTTGGTAAAGCATTTTTTAAATTATGGTCAATGATCTCTAAATATTAATAATGCTACTGGATATAGCTCACCTTTTGCATTGAGAGTGTGTCTTCACTCGTGTTATTCCATTAATGCTATGGATCTTACACACACATTTTCCTGGAGTCTTTTTTAACGCCTGTAGTATTTTTTAACTCGACATTTCAGTGTGTACGAATTCTAATGCATATGCGTAGACAATGACACACACATATACACAAGCATACGCTTGGTAACTTTTTCTGAAATTAGCTATTAAAATCGAGGAAATTTCAGTGCAATGACAATAACAATTTTAGCATTGATGGTGACACTAGCAAGAAATAAGACGGTTACAATTTTAAACGAGGCAATAAATGTTTAAAGGACAACTGCTACTTCTAGAGAAGTGACTGTGGTACAGCTAGTAATTATATTTTACTAGTGCTGCATATCATAATGTAATGTTCATATTGACCGCTGTCATCATCACCATCATCACCACACATCATTGTCGTTGTCATCATGAGATAACCGCTTTTATCATAATCATCATTTATTGCCGTTAGTTTCAAGCAGTATTCATATTCAGCATTTAGCAAATAAATAAATAAATAAGTAAATAAAAATCCCAACCACAAGGTTTTTAGTTCGGTCCCACTGTGTTACACCTTGGGCAAGTGTCTTCTCCTGCAGCGCTCTGCAATCGGTATGCCGCGGCACACTGGTGTTCCACAAGACAATTTTACGCATGCCGCAGTGTAACCTGATTATAATTTTGCTCCCTATACTTTTAGGTATACTTTTAGTTCAGGTGTGCCACCGAATTTTGAAAAGAATATAAGTGTACTGCAAGTGAAGGAAGGTTGCGGAGCACTTTTACTGGAGCTTCGAGCCAACTAAAACTTGTGAGTGCATTTGGTAGGCAAAAACTGAAACAAGCCTAAAGTTTGTGTGTGTGAGTTAATATAGGGGAAGAATTCACAAAAAAAAAACAAAACAAAAACAAAAGACGAAGACAGGTGGTGTAGACAACAAGCAGATGTATTAGTATAACGCTCGGGAAGTGAAAAGTCTTTAACGTTTCGAGCCTACGCTCTTCTACAGAAAGGAGCACAGAAAGAAACAAGGAGAGAAAATAAAGAATATGTAGTGGCTAGCGATCTATCACGGCAAAGGCCGAAAACGTGTATTTGTCTTTGTTCAATACCGCCGCTTGACAAGCAGTGCTGGTTCGACAAAAGACACACTGGAGTAGATTCGTTCGACTAAAATCGTTCAATGCAGTGCCCCAGTATGGCTGGACTAAAGCAACTATAAGATTAAAGATAAAGAAATAAGAAAGAAATCAAAACGACGGTATTTAATTACAAATTTCGATCGTTCAGCTTAAATATTAAGCTGCTTTTAGTCTATCATGTCATTGACTAAATTTCAATAATTTCTATCATGCCTGTCCAATTACTACCGTCACCATCTTTACCACCACCACCACCACCGTTACCAAAAACCTAATCTTCATCATCGTCGTGCTAAATGTAAAATGAAACCCAACAAATTCAATTAAGGATTTTAATCTATGAGGTTTAACAGTAAAGCTAATATTATTGTAAATGTGAGTCAGCTTCAGTTCAGAAATATTGCAAATGGCTGATATCTTGGCCTTTAATTGCTATCTCTACAATATAGTATGATCATGTTAAATATACACAGAAGGGAACTAAAGTAAATATACATATTTCTACATCATAAATGTCGTTTCAGACTATTTTGACCCATTTAAATAAGATGAAAAATAGTTTCGAAGTGTTTATGAAATAATGCTAACCTGTTAAGATACAGATATATTATATTGAACAATGATCTGCTATATTTAATTTAGCTGGAATTTCTTCGGCGTAGTTAAATAGAATCCACTAGAATTACTGTTATATTGGATCAAACAATATAAATTGCTTGTCCAATATATGTTATAGAATTTTACTCTTTTACTCATTTACTTGTTTCAGTCATTTGACTGTGGCTTTCGACTAAAAGGCGGTGCTCCAGCATGGCCACAGTCAAATGACTGAAACAAGTAAATGAGTAAAAGAGTAAAATTCTATAAAACATATATTGGACAAGTAATTTATATTGCGTGATCCAGTATAACAGTGATTGCAGTGGATTGTTTCTTTAAATAGAACTCTTATAATTTTGCATTAAAACACTTCCTTAGACGCAAGCAAATGTTCAACTTGGATTATTAGCTTTCTTTAAAATAAAACATCCAAATAAATTTCTTTCTAATTTTGGTGCAAAGACAGCAATTTTGCTGTCACGGAACAGCCGATTACATCGACCCCAGTACTCATTTTATCGACTCCGTTAGGATGAAAGGCAAAGCTGATCTCTGCTCAGAACGTAAAAGACAGATGTCAATGCCACTAAGCATTTTGCCCGGCGAAGCTGATCTCTGCTCAGAACGTAAAAAACAGATGTCAATGCCACTAAGCAGTAACGCCATGCAAATGCTTATAATAAACTGTTAAGATTGTTGTTGTTTAGCTCCAGCTCAACCTTCATCAAGCAGACCTATGATGAAATGCATTCCTGCATGGTTATTACCTCGTGTCTTTTATGCAATTATCCATTATCTATGACTAAAGTTTTCTAAATTAGCCTTCGTTGTTTTAACAATAATATTTGAAGCTGATTAGGGCACTATTTCTAGCAGTTAGAGCAACCACGTAGATGGATCACGGAGAGGCGCACAGAACAATAATATGTAATGTGAAGGTGATTAGGGCACTATTTCTAGCAGTTAGAGCGACCACGTAGATAGATCACGGAGAGGCGCACAAAACAATAATGTAATTTGAAGGTGATTAGGGCACTATTTCTAGCAGTTAGAGCGACCACTTAGATGGATCACGGAGGGGCGCACTATCTGACTCGCACTTCTGCGTTGCTACTGTTCATTATAGAGCTTTCACTGTAACAGGGGTGACTAGCAAGCGATATATACACGATTTGAGTCCCGTCAGCGAGCCTGTTTAAGAGTGAAATTTTCTTTTTATTCCCTGCTTATACACAATGTCAAATAGGACTGATACTAAATTTAAATATCTTAGAAGTTGAATAAGGGTAGATTATTTAAACAAGATTGGTTATCTAGCAAGTGAAAACTGTATAGTTACTCTTAAGATAGAGTGCCTGTTGACAGATAGTAGAAATCTTGAATAAGAGGATTGATTGCCTGTTGTTTGACCACTGAAATGCCGAAGCAGAAATTACAATATGTTTACTATCCCAAATATGTAGTTCTCAAGACTGACAGATGGGTTCCCAGTGATCTCACGTCTCAAAGATGATTGCGTTACAAACTCCTGTTTAAAAAGCTCAGCTATAGTCATATACCCTTACATACACACGGGTAAACAAACAGTCAGACAGAGAAAAACACAGACATACCAAATGCAAATTTAACGCATTGAATGGTCAATTCATTTATCTTAAGGGGTATCAGATGAAACAGCAGCAGACAACAACAATGTAAAACAATCTACGCTTACCTACGCATAAACACACAGAGGTACATAGTTACTTTCGCCCTCTCACAAAACCATTGTATATACACACACAAAAAGAAAGAAAAAAAAAAGAGCATGTGTCATCGAAGATGGATGGTTTTTTAATCTGGTTAGTTTCATAATATTTATTCTAAGCAGTTTGAAAGGAGGAAATACTTTAGACCGGATATTATTCCCGACCATTCCACTCTGACATTTACTTAGGTAGGTATCTGGTGCCAATTGGGACAGGTTAGACTTACTTGCAGATAAAATAGCCACATTGTTATTTAGGTATGTCTATGTCTATATACACATGGCCGTACATATAGGTTTATACTTTCTAACGTGTGTGCATACATACATACATACATACACTCACACACGCATACACACATACTTACAAGCATATATGCACACACACACATATATTATATATATTATATATGAATGCATGTGTATTTGTGTGTGTCTGTAAATATATATATATATACATGCTTGTGTATGTATGCGCGTACATATATATATATATGTATATATATATATATATATATATATATATATATATATATATATATATATATATATATATATATGTTCCAGCATGGCCGCAGTCAAATGACTGAAACAATAAAAAAATAAAAGAGTAAAAGAATATGTACACATACACACACGCACACATATATATACACATACATACATACACACTCATGCATGCTCCAGAACAAAACAAGAAGTGGGGCAACAGCGACAAACTGAATTCTCTGGAGATAGACAGATAGACAAACAGACGCACAGACAGACAGACAGATAGATAGATAGATAGATAGATAGATAGATAGATAGATAGATAGATAGATAGATAGATAGATAGATGAGAGAGAGAGAGAAAGAGAAAGAGAGAGACCTGAGGTTGTATTAACCGGCGTGTTTGTTTCATTGTAATTAAGCACACTGTGTTTTGGAGAATATACGTATGTTTATTTGTATTTGTACGAAATACAAATATTCATTCAACGCCTTATGAATATTTTTATTTACGTATCTGTTTTGTCTAGTCTAATTCTTTAAACATGCATACCCAGTCACACATATTCACATACATTCTAAATATTTGTCTTTGTGCTTTTGCATTCATAATCTCTATTTATTCACAGATATGTTCAGTTGCTTCCTTACTATTGTACAATTGTGTTTGCACAATCAGACGCGCGCACACATACACATACAGAAATGACGCTTGGTCTGTGCTTGCATATATGAATTTATATACAAGTATATTTACGTTTCTGTTTTGTATTTTTTTTTTTATATAGTTCGCAGGGGAGACAAAAACTAGTCCCTAAGTGAAATGTATCTTTTGAGTTAAAGGTTTTTTTCTCTATTTATTTCAGAAATCGAGTTGCACTGATAATAATTTGAAGAAAAACTAAATATTTACTTTAGATAGCGGAGTTACGTACAGTTTTGTATTTCCTTAACTAAATTCAACATGAAATATGTAGCTAATTTGCTCTTTATTTATTCACATAATTATATCTTTGAAGGTTGCAGCTAGTGATTGACTGGATTTATGGTTAATTTCAATTATTATTTTGAGGGATTTATGGTTTATTTCAATTTATATTTCTGTCATAAGCATCATTGGGGGAGAATAATTTAGATGGTACGATTAATAATTGATTATTTATGCTTTTACATTTTAATTAAATTTTAGCTCTTATTCAGTTTTATGAAAACCTTGCGGAGCTGTGTCCTAATATACTAATTGTTGCCATCAATTCACTTCGTACCTATTTCTTATGTCTTAAAAATATATGGACATCACTTGCTTTGATTCTATTTCTGGTGGGCTTTATAACTTAGAGATAATAGATCTTTTCGGTTTGAACGGCAGTTTTTTCTAGTGGTGTCATATGAAATTGTCACCCATAATTACGACCCTAGTATCGATCTATTGCATTTCAATCTGTTTTAGGGTTAGGGTGGGGGAAGGGTATCTTTTTTTTCTTCAGAAATGTAAATAAACCCAATCTGTTTCTTAAACGAGGGACATATTCATACGGCACAGAATGTTTTCACCTCAATAGACGTCATTGATTGGTTGAAATTGCAGAAATTGAAGAAAAAACCCCAACAAATATCTTACAAACTATAGAATTTTCTTAATAAAGCCAAGAGAAAAAGATGTTTTATAAACACATTCTACCAGTATACGAAGTTTAAAAGTGTTTACTTACGTGGAAATTATTTTAAAAAACTGCCGTTCAAACCGAACAGATTCGGGATAATTATTTCGAGAGTTTACTAGGTGTAGGTAATTTAGAACAAAGGACGGAGGTATTAGTTAAAAGGATCTCATACATAGGCCTCGCTGCCCTCAATATTTAACTAACATATGGCCTTTTGTTATGTACATGTTTTTCTCAGTGGCATTTGAAAATGATTAAATAGATATGATTACGGTAAAGAATAATAAATCGAGAGAACGCAGCTCAAATTTGATACTGAATTGCAGCTATTTCATTTCACTGACGCTAATACTCTCGAGAAATGCATTAAACCGAAAGCAATTTTATAGCCATATATAAATCTGAATCTATGTATCTATGTAAGAAATCAATATAAGTAAAAGAGGAATAAACTTTTGATAATGTACGCCGTTACAATATTATATTTCATAAATATATTGTATCACACTATTGAAGTTTTGATAAAGTTGTCTGGGATCAAAGGTTATATTATTTTTATAATAACCTATTACCGACAATATGTTAGTTGAATGCTTATTACTTAAATGTGAATTTGATGGATATGAGATTTGCGGAGATAAATGAAGATGGGGACTGTGTGTGTTAGTGTGTGTGCGTGCGTCTGTGTGAGTGTGAATATATCGGTTATGATTTTAGTAAAGATAAGCATGGTAGGCTAACGTATATATATATGGCTCATACGTATACACACTGCTATTTTTTCTACTTCTTTGTACTCTAGTTCTGCTTACAATTAAGTACACTTCTATTATATAAAATCAGAGAGCTATTTCGTATCAGTCTCTAGATATATTACGAATATCTCTTACTCATAGGATTATATAAAATTATATGTAATTAATTCAGAGCATATTCCTATAATATGTATGACAGCATTTATTTGTTATTGGAAAAATTTCAAGAAAAGGAATAGTTCACCTGTACTAATTTTATTAAAATATATGAGAATACATTTTGTGAAAGAAATTTGTTATAGAATAATATAAATTTTTCTTTGTGCTATTTTGGATGCAAATTGCAAGATATTATAAAGATGGAACCAAACTATAACAGTGTACTTGATTTTCTTGCATTCCTAGAACTATCATTATATATATATAGTAAGAATTCGTGAAACTTCCAAATTTCCACACGTCTAGCAAAGTAAACAGTGAAAATACCGTTCATATTGTTAGCAATATATAATTTTTGTTGTCATGGTATCGTTCGACTCTGTGTGTGTTTATCCTAGATCCGTATTGTTGCTTCTGAGGCAAAAATGATTTTGCACAAAAGAATACGAAATAAAAACAATACAGCGCAATACACGAGAACTAGAATGATTGGAATTCAAAATTGGTTTCATAACATAATAAGATTAAAATGCATTTTTATCTTCTGGAAGATCAAAGGGAAATTATTCATATATTTATTCATTCATTTATTTTCAGTTCAAGTGTTCAGTTAATCTATCTTTGTGTTGATTTTATCGTTTTAGGTAATTTTATTTTTTTATAGCTTTATGAAAGAAAACATGGAAAGGTTTCTTTGATCTCGCTAACCGACTTTAAATAGTTTAAGTATATTGCATGAGCTTGTGTTTTTATCCCCTTCATTCGTGACTGTGTGTGTGTGTGTGTGTGTGTGTGTGTGTTGTGTGTGTGTGTTTGCGTGTGTATGTATGTATGTATGTATGTATGTAGGCATACATGTACACATATACATATTTACATACACACTCATATACACAAACTTTATGCATGCAAAGATATATACAGGTCTATATATATATATATATATATATATATATGTGTGTGTGTGTGTGTGTAGGTGTGTAGGGGTGCGTGCGTACTGTAAGGATGCATGCTTGCGCACGTTATCTTTGCAAAATAGCAAAATACGAAATCAAATCTACTGCAAGCCATATCGGTAGCAATATCTCATCTTCAGCATATTTGAATTAAAATGTTAATAAATAATATGCGTTTGAATGGAATTTCTTTGATGTTTGGCAATACTATTCTCTTTTTTTTTCTTTATTACAAAACTCAATCCACTTCATTTTACGTTACTTTCTAAATATCTTTCTTATATGATAGAGACTAAATGAAAAGTATCATCTCACTTTTTCTATTTTTGTGATTTTTGATACAATTCCCTGATGACGATAAGACGTTTTAAGACTCTCACTTTCAGAAAGATCCAATACGTCGTTCAGTTACTAACTAGGTAGTTCATCTTGGAAACTAGTGATACTGAAAGTAATTTAAGCAGTAGTATAGACGTGTTCGGTAATAAGCTACATAACATTTTTGCAAAGGATGTAATAGAATATCTTGGTGCTTTTGAATTTAGGTGTTCTCGGCTCCGAGGAACAGGTTGATCAAATAAAATTATCTAACGCTCACGTATCAAAACCCGACAACAGATAGTGATGGCTCCATACAACAAAGTTAAATTTGAAACATTTTGCTGTAGTTTTTACTTATTACTTATGGCAATCAATGTAGTCTGGCTTCTACATCTCTCCTGTCACTTCACTTGTAATTCATACACTTGTTAGTAAGCACAAGACGACGAGGTACACATGAGATTTAATGACTATTAGTAACGTTTGGGCGAACTGCAGAAGCTCACAACATCTGACAAAATTTAACAGTGTTTCTTAGAGATATTAGATGTTTCTTCTAATCTTCACTTCCACCACATATCCGA
>NC_043001.1:35954615-35989615 GCF_006345805.1 Octopus sinensis | reverse complement strand
TGTGTTTGTGTTGTGTTCCCACACCACCGCTTGACAACCGTTGCTGGTTTGTTTACGTCCTCGTAACTTAGTGGTTCGGTAGAGAGATTGCGAGACTAAGCAACAGACTTTAAAAATTAAATAAACCGAAAAAGAAAGAAAAAAACTAAATCGTGGAATCTATTTATTCAACTACATCCCTCAAGACGGTGGCACAGCATGGCCGCAGTCCAATAACTGAAATTAGTAATAGAAAAATATATATGTTACTGAAATAGCATTGGTTGAACGGTTCACCCAGATACATATATTTTGTTCTCCACAAGACTAGGTAGCCATCATTTATAGCGACACGACATGACTATTTTCCTTTCTTATTCCTATTTGTCTTTCCCCTTTCGATAAGCTGCATAATAAATAGGTTATGTTTACAGGTGTTCACAGCATGTATGTTCCCTCCACCTCTGTTTATACACGACTGACATTTTCAAGTAATTTTCAAGTGCTGCTTGCTTTGATGAATTTTCCTCCTGGTACGCCCAGTTCGTGGGACAATACCACATACTTGGCATCCTAAATCAGAATATCGCTGATTTCTTCTCGGAGGAAAGCAAAAACTATAAGACAAAGAGAGGGAGAGAGAGAGATAGAGAGAGAGGAGAGACAGAAGGACAGAGAGAAAGAAACAGAGACAGAAAATGAGAGACAAAGGGAGAGTTTTATTCTCTAGTAAACTAACATTTGTCACTTTTCGAGATGACGCACGCACTCAACTTACACTTGTGCGCACACAAAGATATAGCGCCACGCATAAGAAATCGCACCCGTATGTATGCATATATACTTATGTGTATGTATAATTAAGCAGAAGTATTTTCGCAGACGGAGGGGAAATTTTTGTAAAGAAGACCTGTTGCCAGGGAAATACGACGATATCCACGTTTCTCCACCAAATACATACATACGGTCTGTCTGTCTTTCTGTCTGTGTATATATGTATGTATGTATGCATGTATCTATCTATCTATCTATCTATCTATCTATCTATCTATCTATCTATCTAGTATATACATACATTCATACGTGTGTGCGCGCGCTGGCGTCCATTTATATATATATATATATATACACACACATATATATATACACACACACACATATACACATACGGACATGCATACGCGCGCGCACACATAGAAACACACGTATACATACGCACAAAACACACACACTCACACAAATGCACACACATAAGTGCCCGCGCGCACAGACACATATGCATGCACGCTTGCATCTAGAATATGTCGCCTGATATACTTTGGGTTGGTAGAGTCGCGTTTTACTCTAAATTTCCTGCAATGTTCACGCTTCTTCGTGAATATTTTCTTCCACCTCTAGCTAGCTAGCTTGTAGTAACAGTAGTAGTAGTAGTAGTCTATTTTTCTGTCAGTTACAGAATAAAGGTCAAAGTCACGAAAGCTTCTGTTATTTACGATTATAAGTTTTGTACTGTGATTTTCTTGGAGTCGGCTCTTTAAGAAACGTTCTCATAAGTGTCACTTAGACTGTTATCAGTAAAAGGAAGTCTATATATACCGTTCACGAAAAATAATTATCTCACCTTCTCTCAAAGTTTATAAATTCTTCTGACATCAGACGAAGAGCTCCGCTCGAAACGTTAAACCCTTCTTCTTTCCTTCTTTCCTGAGCGTCCAATAATACTATACTTGTTCCACGTCCTCGCGTTGTTGTGTTTTCTCTTTGTGTTTTCATGTTTGGATTAACTCTATATATATATATATATATATATATATATATATATATATATATATATATATATACACATATGGCGCAAACGCGACTGTGTGGTAAGAAACTTGCTTCCCAACTACATGGTTTGGAGTTCAGTCCCGCTGCGTGGCACCTTGGTCAAGTGTCTTCTACTACAGCCGCGGACCGACCAAAGCCTTGTGTGCGAATTTGGTAAACGAAAACTGAAAGAAGCTCGTCGTTTGTGTGTGTGCCTGTGTTTGTCTCCCACCACCGCTTGACAACCGACGTTGGTGAGCTTACTTCTCCGTAACTTAGTGGTTCGGCAAAAGACACGGATAGAATAACTACCAGGCTTAAAAATAAAAATAAAAAGTGCTGAGGTCGATTCATTCGACTAAAATTCTTGAAAATATTACCCCATCATGGTCGCAATCTAATGGCTGAAACATGTGAAAGAATAAAAATCTACGCAATTAAAATTAATTAGAGCCGTCCCTTTAATGTTTTAATTGTCGCTCGTCGAGCGCATTGAATCACATGTGTGCGTGTGTTCGTGTGCATGTATGTTTATTTGTTCGTGTGTGTGTGTGTGTGTGTGTGTGTGTATCTGCGAGAGAGAAAGAGAGAGAGAGAGAGTGTGTGTGAGTGTGCAAATTAGTTGCATAGGCGTAGTATGGCCAAATGGTCAAGAAGTTTACTTCGCAGCCACGAGTTCCATGGTTCGGTCCTACTTACTCGCATCTTGGAAATATTTATCATATTTTGATAGTTTTCAGTCGATCATTACTTTGTAAGTGAAATTTGATAGACGGAAAGTATAGGAAGGAGAAACCTCGGCGAGTAGATTGTACATGTAATTCAATAAGACGTAACTTTGTTATTGACTGTGTGTCACGCTAATATTGTGTTTGAATTACGTTAAGATGACATGCGTTAGCGGTATCCTCAAACAGTTTCCACGCTAATTCAGAAGTAGGTTAATCAGTTAACCGAACAACAAAACACTCATCGCCGAGCGACGGAGATCCACCGTTTTATATTCATGTTGTTGTATATAAACAGCTAGGTCAAGGCGCGTTCGATTCCCAGTCTGGTCGGCACATGTGTTTTCTTGAGCAAAACACTTTCATTTCACGTTGTTCGAGCTCACGCTGTTGTAAATGGGTAACTCCACGATGGACAAGCTTTCTGAGCAGAAGTGTGACGCAATTCGAAAGCTCAAACGAGGCAAAGCGCATTGTGACCAGCGATGTGTAACAACGCCCGATAGTCTGGTCGATCGTGTGATGAACAACTTTAAGGATGTAAATAAACCAACACCGGTGGGAAAAAGACACACAAACACGCACACGTGTATATGTATGTATGTGTGTGTATATATATATATACGTATATATGTATATATGTATGTACGTATATATGAATGTATGTATATATATATATATATATATATATGTATGTGTGTGCATATATATAAATGTATTTATATATATACACACACAGAACACACGTATACATATATATATATATATATATATATATATATATATATATATATATATATATATATGTATGTATGTGTATGCATATATATAATATACATATGCATACATATATATATATATGTATGTATATTGACTTTCTTCAGGTTCCCTCTACCACGTCTACTCAAAAGACTTTGGTTGGACCGGGGCTATTGTAGAAAACAATTGCCCAAGTTACCCCGCAGTAGGATTGAAGCCGGAGCAACGTGGTTAGGAAACAAAATTCCTACCACACAGCATCGCCTGCGTCTGTCGATCCAATAGCTATTATTCTAACATTCTTCTCCAACTGTATGCTTGCTGTGACAGAGTTGGCATTTCAGCTTCACCTAATACGAATTAGTTTATCAAACACCATATCACAGTTGTCATTATCAAGAATAGATCTAGGATAGATAACAAATGATTTATTTTGATTAGGTTTCTGGGAATAATTACATAGAGAGTAATGTACTTGATTGAATTAATTCCAGATCCTTTCTGTAACTAGTTTTATGGACTACGAAAGGACAAAAGACAGATGTAGACTCTGGAATGGTTGGAACCCAGAATGGTAAGATACAAAATGAGCGAAGGTATGTCTGTGGGATTAAGAAGTTCGATTCATAATAACGTGGTTTCAAGTTTGTTCTGAATGTTAGCATCGCCATGGGCTAACAAATTCTTTGGAAATGGAATTTAGTTTATAGAAAATGAGCTGGATGCGCTTTCTATGGGGGACAATGTATAAAAAACTTGAGGGAGAGGGGTAGAAGGGGAGAGAGAAAATGATAGAGACAGGACAGGGTGTAGAGAGAGAGATTGTGAGTGTGTGTGTATGTGTGTGTATAAACTTCCAGAAAAGAAAATATAAATCAGAGCAATTTTGTTTTGAGTTTCATTTTTAAAATTAGCATTCATTTTATCTTTACATTAACACCAAGAAATTTGAAAAAGTTGAATTCAAACTATTGCTTGTGTGCCATATTTCCTGGTAATATCTAAGATGGTAAAAATACTAGTACTTTCAAATTTACCCGTCATAGGACGACGGGTAACTCTTTCTTTCTCCCCCCACCCATATATATATATATATATACACTGGTATTTGAGTACTCTTTTTTCCACCTTGTTTCACATTTATGTGTTTACTCCGGTATATATATATATATATATATATATTATATATATATATATATATGGGTCTGAAAGAGGTACTGCATTTCCCATGGTTTTCTCAGTTTATCCTTTTTTTCACTTCCATTGCGTGAACCTGATTAGCCCCTTGGAAGCATGTAATCATCACTATTGGCCACCTACACTGTTGACGTTAACGAAATTTTTCTTGGAAAGTGTTGATCTCATCAAGAAGATATTAAGGAAAATCCCGGGCAGAGAGGGGGTTTGAAGGTCATTAATTTTCCCCATATATCGACATCTATTATTGATAAGTGTATCGGCAAAAGACTCTCTCACAAACACACATCTGGAAAAGATATATGCGTGCGCGCCTACACATATCATTAAGACATAGCTTGAGCTGCTTTTCAAAGATTCTACGTGAAACAGCCTTGATGATAATCAATTTTTGATTACCGTCTACATTAAAAAGAAAAAAAAAAATGAGTGTCATATTGCTTAGTCTCTGGTCAGCTGTAATCAAGCAGATCTATACTCAAAAAGTATTTTTGATGTAACTGTACATTTTTCTTTTCTTCTTGTCTTGCATTATCCTACGTGTCTTTGCCTTTCTAGGCCAACTCCTTGATTGATTGATTATCGCCCTAATTAGTTGCTACTTTTAATACAGTTAATTACTGTGATTGGCTTCCAACAATTTCGAATCTCAAATGTTACCATTCACATACGTTACTAATAACCTTTGATAAAGCAAGAACGTTTCGCACTCAGTGATTTTCTTTTTTAAGCACATTTCAGGCATTTTTATGTATCCAAGGACTCTAATTCTGAAGCTAAGATTTTTACAGAATGGGAAATGGTGCAATTTTTAGCAGGAAATACATTATGCTTGAACTTAGCTCTTTCTTTACAGTATGTCATTGTACAGTTGTACATTGAACATGCTTGCACAGAATGTCATTTATATAAGTTAATTATACTAAATCCTTGCTGTTGCCCTTTTCATAAACTCCACTTCTTTCTCATTTCCTATTTTTAACCCAACTTACTCCCACCCTTTTACTTAGAGTGGACATTATCGTAAAGAAAATGACGTCAATCCTTGTCACAGACAAGGCGAGAGGGTCAATAAAGTCGGTATTAGTTTTCTAATTCCTCTCACGTTGTACATTCAAACATTCGAATCATTCTGTTGGAATGATTCTCTTGTTCAAAAAAGCGTAAAGTTATTCTAAACATTAAACTGCTCACCCGCACTGCTGTTCTAAGCCCTTACGGTGGACTTCTTCGATATACATGGCTTTCTCTCTCTATCTACCTCCATCTCTTCACCACTCTTTCTTACCCTTTTCTTTTCTTCTTTTCTTTTTTATTATTTAGCTTTACTTATTCAAGCTGGTTTTAAACAGTAGAAACTTTTGTAAAGGAAAGACACTTCACATTTCATCTGTCAGTGATTGCCGCCAACAAGAAATCCTAAACCTGTAAATTGTTTTTGTGAAAACGATTATCATACGGCTATTTTGGTTAGAACAGCCATGTATGTATATTATGAATACTTGTTGTTCAATAAAGAAATGGAGCAGTTAACTTTTGTTGCAGATACGTATAAATAATGTCAACTGACTCAAGAAACATAACTATATGAATGCAGCAATTATTTCGTCTTCGTGCAAGATTTAATGTTCTTGCTAAGATATCATGTGTGTTTCGATAGTTAAGATCTCAATAATCTGGTCTGGTTTTCCGTTTATCATTGAAATGACGATTTCCTTTGGAAATCACGCTCTGTTGCGCTGCGAAGTGCGCTAAAAGGTTGCTGTCCTGAACATAAACGGATCTTTTATAACGAATAAACACATGCAATGGGCACTTGATAAAACGAGAACAGTTTTTATTTACGCAAGAGCAACGCCAGTAGTAGTAGTAGTAGTAGAAGAAGAAGAAGCTGTCGTCTTGATGATGGTGTATTTATCGTTGTTGTAAAATCTGAAATATATCTAAAATCCTTGAGATGAGCAGCAGTTAAAAATAATGATGATAATAATAATAAAAATGGTATTGCTGAAAATCGGGAGGAGAACCAAGAAGCAAAAGAAAAACATAGTGTTTAAAATCATAGGTAACGCCAAAATTGATGTTACTTTTTATTCTTTTTTTTGGAGTCGATAATAAGAAGTAACAGTCAAGACCATGATCTAAACGAAGTTTTGCACAAACCAAAATATTCCCAGCGTTGAGTTGCTGTAAAATATGATCTTTCCGTGTAATGTCACCTGCTAGCGGAGTCGTTAGAGCCTCGGACAAAATGCATTACTGTATTCGTTGATGAGTTCCTAGTGAACTTTGTAGATCATAAGGCATCCCTTAATTCTACCAATTCTGGTAGCGCAAAGAAAGCAGAGTGACTGAGAAGGCAGAAGGTCCGTTGCTAAACATATAAGAATAAGAGCCTCTTGAGTGCCTTCTGCCCAGAGATGGAAAACACACAAGGGTCGCGGCATTCAGTAGCAGTTGTGTCTAGAGAGGATGTATGTGAGTAATCAATCAGGTCGTACGCAGCATGTCGACAATTCACGCTCTATGAATTCAAGTGAATTTAACATATTTGTAAGTTGTTAAATCTTTCACGATGTAGTTGTCTCTTCATGTAGGTTTTCAATGCTAGTTAATTAATACCTCTCGTCTCTCCCTCAAGATGCTGAGATAATGAAATGGTAGGCCTGATTATTAAAATCTTAACAAAATTAAACCATGTATAACATATATACATATACTACAAAATCTGACAATAATTACCAGATTACCAACATAATGTGGATTACAAATATATAATTATACGAGTCCTGTCGATATGGAATGCTAAACAATAAACTCTTAAGTTCTGGGGGGCTTAAGACGTACTTCATATAAACAAAATTTTAAAATGAGAGAATCTCTAACAGGCCACTCAAAGAATCATATTTTTACTTTGCTCGTATTTTCACGATGCATTTTTCAACAATGCTGGGTCAATATGCAAATTGTTCGAATAACAGATATTGGAGTGGTTTGGTTTGTAATTTACACACATTGTTGTGTAGGCAACTCAGTGAATGAATGACTGGCTCTTATCTCTGTAAAAGTAAATTGTAAAATAAAACATAGTACATACCCCATAAAGCTATCCTGAGAAGGACATGCAACAGAAACGCAGCCACATCACATACAAAGATAAATACACCAACAGGCACACATGGACACATTTATTTACTGATGTATAGATAAAAACACATACATACACCGACGCACGTGCTCATGCATGCACAGAAACATGTATGCACGCACAAACACATACATACTACACCACGTACACTCACAGACAATTCTTCAGCTATCAATTGTCCAATATCTATAAACTATTGCGAATGTCAGTAATTATTGCATTCTCTCGAATAAATTCCGTCGCTAACATTGCAATAAGGGGAGGTATGAAAAGAGGCATGCATTGGCAAGCACCACAATGATAGGGAACATTCCACGGAAAAGGGACACTTCCTCATGCCCCATCCCTTCTTAGCTGCTTCTACATGTTGGTTACTGAACATCCTTCAATGTGTTAATTAATCACTGAATGCGAACGACAGCGATTTTTAAAGCCAGAAAAGCACATACACATACATGAAGATAATATATTTATATATATATAAATGTTTGTTGCTGGAAAGGGATGTATGAGTAGAAACAGTTTAGCTGTGTGCGTGTGTGCGTGAGAGAGAGAGAGAGAGAGAGAGAGAGAGAGAGAGAGAGAAATGTGTGTATAGGATAAGAGGAATTTATTAAATGAAAGCGTACGAAAGGGAGGAGAGAAAATGAGTTACACGAGAGGTCAGATACGCAGCCATTTTGTTAGATCCCACTCTCACTCTCTTTCTCTCTCTCTCTCCATCCCATATATATATGTATAATGTATGCATATTCATATGTATATACATATATGTGTGTGTGTGAGATAGCGCGTGCATTTATGCGCAGAGATCGAAAGAAGGGGGAAAGAAAGTATTAGAAAAAGAAGAAAGACGTGCTCAGGAAGAAAATCTGAAGTGGTGGGAAAATAAAAAAAGAAAAAGGAATAACCAAGTATACAGAAAAGGGAGGAACGGGACAATGACACAAAAGAAACAATTAAAAAAAAAGCTGTAGGTGACATAGAGGACAGTGGTCATGTAGGTCATTCTACCGAGGGTAGTGGTCGCTGTGGTAGCGATAGTAAATGTTGGTGACAGTTGCCATTAATTTAGTGATAGCAACGGCAGCCGTGACAATAACAACAACAATAGGGATGAAAGTATTGTTATTGTTGTGGTCGGTTGTAGGCGTGGTGGTGGTTGTGATAGAAAGGAGATGAAGGTAGATGTACTGACGGTGGTAACAGTGAGGTTGTTGTTGGTCATTGTAATGTTGATAATAATAATAATGATAATTGTGGCTGTGACTAGAAGCAAATGGAGAAAATGTACGAGAACTAGTAATGAGGGGATTTGAAAAAAGGAACTAATTAATGTACTTTTTGAAACAGCTACCACCCCATTTTTTTTTGTGTTGGTTCATTTTAGAGAAGTGGTTTCTTATATAAATGTCGAGGTAGAAAGGCGATGAGCTGGCGGAATCATCAACACACGGCGGCGAGCTGGCAGAATCGTTAGCGCGCCGGGCGAAATGCTCAGCAGTATTTCGTCTGTCGCTACGTTCTGAGTTCAAATTCCGCCGAGGTCGACTTTGCCTTTCATCATTTCGGGGTCGATTACATAAGTACCAGTTTCGCACTGGGGTCGATAAATTCGACTTAATCCATTTGTCTGTCCTTGTTTGTCCCTTCTGTGTTTAGCCCCTTGTGGGTAGTAAAGAAATAGGTGTTCGTCTGCCGTTACGTTCTGAGTTTAAATTCCACCGAGGTCGACTTTGCCTTTCATCCTTTCGGGGTCGGTAAATTAAGTACCAGTTTCGCACTGGGGTCGATATATTCGACTTAATCCATTTGTCTTTCCTTGTTTGTCCCTTCTGTGCTTAGCCCCTTGTGGGTAGTAAAGAAATAGGTATTTCGTCTGCCGTTACGTTCTGAGTTCAAATTCCGCCGAGGTCGACTTTGCCTTTCATCTTTTCGGGGTCGATGAATTAAGTACCAGTTACGCACTGGAGTCGATATAATCGACTTAATCCGTTTGTCCGTCCTTATTTGTTCCCTCTATGTTTAGCCCCTTGTGGGTAGTAAAGAAATAGGAATCATCAACACACGGGACAAAATTCTTAGTGGCATTTCTTCCGGCTCTTTACGTTTGGAGTTCAAACTCCGTTCACGTCGACTTTGCCTTTCAGTTTGTCTGGGTCGATGAATTAAGCACAAGTTGTAATCGACGTTTCTCCCACTCCAGCAACATATCAGGTTTTGTAGCTATTGTAGGAATGAAAATAATTATTTTCACTTCTGAGTTCAAATTCCGCCGAAGTTGACTTTGGCTTTCATCCTTTCGTAGTCCATGAAATATGTAATATTTACGCATTAGTGTCGATGTAATCGACTTGCCCCCACACCCCCCCAAAAAAAATTTTAGACCTTGTGTTCATAGTAGAAAGAATTATTATTATTATTATCATTCTTGTTGTTGTTGTTGTTGAAAGCGGTGAGCTGGCAGAATCATTAGCACGCTGGGCTAAATGCTAAGCGGCATTTCGTCCGTCTTTACGTTTTGCGTTCAAATTCCGCCGTGGTCGACTTTGCCTTTCATCCTTTCAGGGTCAATAAAATAAGTACCAATTGAGCACCATGGTCAATAGCATCGTTAAAATAAAGTAACGTATAAAGCCGTTGGTCGACATAATTAACTAATCCTCTTACTCAGAGTTTTGCCTCGTGTCTATGTTAGAAACAATTATAATTATTGCTGTTGTGATTCGTAACATCTCACAGAACACCGCTTAGGAGGTATTTTCTTCCGAGATTACTTGACGGAAAAAGGAATCGTATTGTTTCTGTACATCGATAAAGTGCTTAGAAGACGAGGGTTCTGCTCTACATTTCAGTTTCTTGCATCAATAATCTGCTCCTTTAATTCAGCGGTTCTCAATCATGCTCCATATGGCCCTTAGGGGTCCATATAAGATTTTGTCGTTAAAATATATCTGCAATAAATTGGTTATACTCCTATAATGCACAAAATATTTCTACAACATTTTAAAATCCGAATAAGATTTAATTATAAAAATATAATAGGAATTTTTTAAACATCAAATGGCTAGTGGGGTAGAAGAAGAAAATAAAAAGGAGTCCATAGGTAAAAAGTGTTTTAGAAACACTGCTTTAATTGAAGAAGACAACAATGAAATACAAGAAAAATTCCAGATCTGTCATCAACGTTTATTCCCCTTCAGAAATTTTGAGTTTACTTCCATTATGTACATTCCAGAACTTTAGTGATCCAAATGGATGAAGCCCTTGAATTTGGAAGAAAATTATGACGAGACATCCTAAAGCAGTTAATATAAACTTAAAACCTGAAATTTCCTGTATCTAAGTACCCTAGAATTAAATAAAAATCAATATGCCCGACTAGGATTTCTCATATATATATATGTATATATATATATATATATATATATATATATATATATATATATATATATATATATATATATATAGTTAAAGCAAAAAGTGAGACTGCATTGCTTTAATCTGTAGAATACTTAAATGCGTGTATGTATGTTTATGTGTATGTCTTATATGAATCTGTTAATCGCAGATAACATTCGATTCCACACAACGTTATCTGAAGGATTTCGTACTTTTTGCAGGCCCCCCCCCGAATTTACAGGCAACAGTTTTATTACATATATCCATGACATATTACTAATTAAGAGCTAACAATGATCGAAGGCAGTTGCCCCAACCATCACCACCACCCAGTACAACCAATTCTACTACTACTACTTCTACTGGTACTGCTGCTGGTGCTGCTGCTGCTACTACTACTACTACTACTACTACTACTACTACTACTACTACTGTCGGAGCTGCAGTTGCTGTTACGTCTGTTGTTGCAGTTGCAGTAACATCGTGCATTGCATCGCTTTTCGGATTTAAGGAAAAAAACACCAGTTTCTTAGAAACATTCACTTTAAACAATACACGTGTGTGTGTGTATATATATGTGTGTATGTGCGCGTGCGTGTACAAACAGCCGCAGACTTATTTTGTTTTAGTATTTTAATACTTTAGAAGACGGAAGTTTGCACCCATGGGCCCATTGTATGGGATTCTGGAAGTGGAAGCAAAAACTTCTGCATGTGGATCCCTGGCTCGAATTTTTGCAACAGAATAGACACTCTGCTAAAAACACCAAAGGGCCAGCAGTGTTTAACCGAGCGAGGAATTAATTTAGCTACACAAGAACAGGAACCATGCAACCATGCCTGTGCTTATCGATGCAATAACCAGCATTATTATGATAATGTGAATGTTCAATTTCAAATCGGCAATTAATACCTGAGTAATTTTTTTTAAATCGACCATTCGTACACTTTCTTCAAAATTAATTGTTTTTCCAGTAACGTCACTGTCCCCGAATCATACATAGTTGTCTGTCATATATTTAATCTTCGCGGTTCTGGATAGCATTTTGGAAATTTTGGTAATTCCATATTCTTTTTGTGGCTTGTTGATTTGAGAATCGTTAATATCTGTCTGTGCCCGTCTGTCTGTCTGTTATATATATCCTTTACTATCTTTTATCTCTTATGGTCACTGGATTGCTGTGGTACCGCCTTGAAGAGTTAGTGAAATAAATCGACCCTATCGCTTATTTTTTTGAAGCCTGGTACTTGTTCTATGGGATCGCTATATTTCGGGGACGCAAAGAAAACGATAATGGCTGCCAAGTGATGGTGGGGATCAAACAACACGCAACACACACACACACATGTCATAGTCAGCCTGTCTTTTTCAACACAAATCTTTCCACCCTTGTTGTATATCCTACCGGTATCACTGTCGTTTTGTCAACCTTAACTGGATGAACACTGTGTGGTGTTTATGACGACGACGACAACAACAACAACAATAATGAAAATAATCCTTTCTACTTTTGGCACAAGACCTGAAATTTTGGAGGAAGAGGAGGTGGAGGAGGAGTAAGAGGAGAGCCGATTAGATCGACCCCAGTGTTTGTTTCATTGGTACTTTCCCCATGGATTTGAAAACATGAAAAGCAAATTCGACCTCGGCAGAATTTGAACTCAGAACGTAAAGAAGAACAAGATGACGCTAAGCGTTTTGCCCGATGTGCTATTGATTTTGCAAGCTCACCGTTTAATAATAATAATAATAATAGAACAACGCTATGTACAAAACCAAATATATGGCACCCTAAGCATAACACCAACATGAACTTCCAACTTGTCTCTTGAGGTATATGGGTAAGACTTGGAGCCAACTTGTACAAATGTAAAGCAAAAGTCAAACATAAAATAATAATAATGATAATAATAATAATAATGTAGCCTCAACAGAGGTTGCTGGAAAAATAGCTGATGAATGGAACCCCTAAAAAAGAGACCGAGAACACTATACTAGCTGCGCAGGACTAAGCTTTGTCCAGGAACCTGAAGAATGATCACGTGTCTCCGCTGAGCTGCATCTGCAATAGAGTGGATGAAACCATTGCCCATATCACGAATGAATGCTCTAGACTTGCCCAAAACTACTACAAGTATTGGCGACACGACCAGGTAGCGAAAGTGCTACTTTGGAAACTGTGCGAAAAGGATGGGGGGGGGGGGGCTAGAGAGAGAGAGGCAAGACGTGTTATGAGCACAAACCGCTGAGAGTGGCAGAGTCGGTGACTAACAAAATCCTCTGGGATTTCCCAATCCAAACAGACCAAGTGCAAGAGCGTAACAGACCGGACCTAGTGGTGGTGGAGAAGAGGTCGATAAAATAAGTACCAGTTGACTGGGGTCAATGTGATCGACTTAACCTCTCTCCCCCGAAATTGCTGGCCTTGTGTCAAAATTTGAAACCAATATTGTGTTTTATAATTTATATCTAGATATTTGAGAGTCTACGGTCTTTTTTAACTTGCGTTTTCCTCCACGTTTTTCTTTAAAAAATAAATCATGTCCACACTCGTATATATGTATGTGTGTGTGTATGTATGTATGTATGTTTGTTTGTGTGTATATATATATATATATATATATATATATATATAATCATTCTGAATGCCACTTCGGGTGACTTTAAGACCACTCATGATTAGTTCTTATTCGAATTTCATTTGTTCTGCATATTTCTATAAATTGAATGAATTCACTTTGTTAAACAGTGCAGATAGAAGAGACAATTTGACAAGTCGGTGACATGTAACCTTAAGCTACGTTTCGTATATTAGCCGATAATTGAAAGCCAGTTGGGTGTTTTCAAATCACTTCAAATCTATATTTGTTTCAGAGAAGTAGAACATCTCCAGGAAAAAAAAAAGTAAATTGTATTTTTGTTTTAGTTAATCGTTTTTTTTTTTAAGCAGAACTCACTAGATTTTAGAATTATGCATTCATCATCATTCCATTGAACATATATATATATATATATATATATATATATTATATATATATATAAATATATACATTAAAAAATTATATATATATATATATATATATATATATATATATATATATATATATATATCACAAACAACGACTGATACACGTAGACGTTCTCACAAATATACATGCGTAAATACGGAACAAAGCGCAGACCTTAATGCAATATTTGCACATTTGTTCGGAGTATTTGGAAATTTCATTTCGAATAATGATCACTCACACACACACACACCACACACACACACACACACACACACACACACAACACACACACACACTTTTGTGCGCGTCTTGTATCGGATTAAGTGAACGCACGAAATAACTATATATTATAAAGGTTATTTATTCATATACTAGTTGTGAGCTTTAGATTCTTGTCTAGATCGACCTGAAAACTCTGCAGCATCGAAAGATTACCTCTTACTTTTATATCGCTCTCTACTATCGGAATTAAATTATTTGTTTCAAATTTTGGCTCAAGGCCAGAAATTTTGGGGTACGGATTAAATCGATTACAACGACTCCATAGTTCAACCGGTACTTATTTAATCCGAAAGGACGAAAGGCAAAGTCGACCTCGCTGGAATTTGAATCCAGAGCGTAAAAACGAACGAAATACCGCTAAGTGTTTTGACCAGTGTGCTACCAATTCTGCTAGATCAACGCTTTGCCAGTACTAAAATATTCTTTTCTACTCTAGGCACATGGCCCGAAATTTTGGGGAAGGGAACCAGTCGATTAGATCGACTCCAGTACGCAAATTTATCGACCCCGAAACGATGATCGGCAGAATCTGAACTCAGAACGTAGCGGCAGACGAAATACCTATTTCTTTACTACCCACAAGAGGCTAAACACAGAGAGGACAAACAAATACCGGAAATAGACCAGTTGTATAACAACAACCACAACAACAGTACTACTACTACTACTACTACTACTACTACTACTACTACTACTACTACTACTACTACTACTACTACCCTGAGAAGCGTGAAGGCGCATAGCTTAGTGGTTAGAGCGTCGGGCTCACAACCATAATGTAGTGAGTTTGATTCCCGGACCGGGCTGTGTATTGTGGTCTTGAACAAGACGCTGTAATTGACGTTGCTCCAGTTCACTCATCTGCAGAAATGAGTTGTGACATCACTGGCGCCAAGCTCTATCAGCCTTTGCCTTTCCCTTGGATATCATAGATGGCGTGTAGAGGGGAGGCTGGTATGCATGAGCGACTGCTGGTCTTTCATAAACAACCTTTCCCGGACTTGTACCTCGGAGGGGAGCCTTCTAGGTGCAATCCCATGGTCATTCATGATCGAACGGGTTTTTTTTTTACCATTTTACTCTGGGAAGCAACATTTGGCCACTGGAGTAGAGATTGACCAGCTGCAGCATATGTTGATCAACAGTAGCCTATCTGTTTCTGAGTTGAAGTCATCAATGGAGAACAGGACTATTGGAAAAACGTCTGTGCAGATCGAGGAAACTCGATCTAAGAAAATTAAATTTAATACAATTGAAATTTTACCGTTCTGACTAAAGTGATAATAAATATTTAATTTTTGCGTAGTATTCTAATTTTTAGAGACACGTCTGTATTTGTATACATTTATCGCATCAAACAAAAACACACAAAAAAAGGGAAAATGGCGGAAATAATGTCACATGTCATTTAAGCGTCATAGACAATATTTAAAATGATTTATATTTCAAGTCGCTTATTTACAGATAATTCATGATGTGTGCACCAATGGCATCACAATTTAAATAATGGGTTTCAAGTATGTGTAAAAATAATCACATTTTAATCACAATTTCTTAAATTAAACTGAGAAACAAAAAGAAATAAATTTGATTTGTCGAAATTTTTCGTGAATTTTTACTTGATGTTTTCCCTGTAATTGTTTTGTTTCTGTGACATTTTTTGCATAACATTTTGCCTTGTGACATTTTCCACTAAGATTCGGTGAAATAACCTAAATTACAAAGTCCTTTATGAGCACACACACACACACACACACCACACACACACACACACACACACACACACACACGCACGCACGCACGCACGCACGCATGCACCCACACATCTTCTTATTCAGTTTGTTTTCGTCTTCATAGTAATTAATTCTTTAAAACACAAGGTGTGGTGGCCTAAATTTTTGAAATTAGTGGAACCATTTCATTTTAATTAGAATCGCAGACATGAAATCTCTAAACAGTTTGATGGAACCTTAATTTCTTTATTGCAGTACTTAGAGCCAAATTTCTTTCTCTTTTTTCTTTATGGCCCGTGTAAAGCAAAAAGAAAACAAACAAGAAAATATGTAACTAAAGAACATTACCTCTTTTGCCTCCCTCACATGTTTTTTAGCTGTAAAATAGAAGCTACGTAATTGTTTCACGTTACTTAGGGTTCATAACTTATGTCTTGTGACTGCTTTTATATTTTAACAAAACATACATTAGGTTGAAAGTTGTATTTTATATGAGGCAGGGTAAATCTTCCTGATTAGAACCTCGTGTTTAGTTCTTAAAACAAAGAGACAGGGCTTCTGTTGTGAAATAACCTAAGAAACATAATATATATTAGATGAATTATTCGGTACAAAGCTTTATCTATTTTTCTAAAGTGAGTTCCTTTTTCTTTTTGTTTTTTTTTTTTTCAAAACTGTTTTTGTGACCCTCCTAATATTTACAGCCCTCTAACTATTCTTTGTTTTTTGTTAGAAACATCAACAAAAATAATTATATTGATATTAAGGGAAAAGAAAAAATTGAAAACAATAATAGAGTAGCAAAGATGACGATGGCGATATAATGTCGACAATAACAGATGCTTCTTTACGGAGGACCTTGGTACTCACATACAGGCACACACAAACGCGCACATACGAAACAAACCTCACACGCATTCACGTATTTATTGCAAAACACCAAAACACACTATGGATCAAACGTTGAAGTATGATGGAAAACGAAAAAAAAAAAAAAAAAAAAACCCTCGAAGATAAAAATAAAATACAATAAAACTAAACCTGTCGAAGAATCTGGGATTCATACAAACTAGGCTTGAAAGTTTAAGGGAGGTTGTAGCAGATAGAGAAGGGTGGTGTGTTAGCAGCAAGGAGCAAAGGTTTCGGTGAATAGAATTAGTTGTATTAGCAACAGCTGTGACTGTTCTAGGCTTCAACAATAGCAACAGCAAGAAAGATATATAAAATAAGTAAATAAGTAAAACAGCATAAAATAAAATATATGTTCATGAGGAGAAGGTAGAGTATATATTTTTTTCACAGGATATGGATGTAAAACTGGCTGTCTTAAAATGATGGGAAACAGTTCTAAAGGTTAGAGGTTGTCACTAGAGGGAGGGCTACAATACGAAGAAGTGGCAGCGGTGAGAGAGAGAGAGAGAGAGAGAGAGAGAGAGAGAGAGAGAGAGAGAGAGAGAGAAGGAAACAGAGAGAAAGAGAGGAGTATATGGGGTATTTGTTTTCCACTGCTAAAAAGCTTTTTCCTCAAGACAAACGAAAGAAATTTGTTGCTACAATAAATGAACAACTGCAAAGATGAAAGCTGGTAATATATTTTAGAAAAAATAATTGACACTTTAGGGTCTCGACTTCCCATGCGCATGTTTGTATGTGTGTGTGTGCACGCGTACATAAAAGTATAAGGAAGAAAAGCCAATTATTTACACTGTCTTTCTCATTGTGTATCTTTACTGACTGAAAGACACACACACACAATGTATTGTACATGCGCCTGCGTATGCATGTTCTGTATTTGCATATATAAGTATTTTTGCTACGGGCTCACTCATCACACATCATACACACACACATGACAGAGACAGACAGAGATGAGGAGAGCGTGGCGAATAAACAAGAACTTGATAAAAAATAAATCATAGCTGCTTGAAAGAGCATATTCGGAGCAGTCATTCGAACAAAATGTTGTCTTTTGATTGATCTGGAGAGGTATATATCTGTAAATAATTCCAGTAATCATGATTCTGCTTCGGATCTAACTGCAAGCGGGGACACGCGCGCACACACACACACACACTCACACTCACACATTCTTCAAATCAATCAAAAGACAATTCTGGTAGAAAACGCTTGTCCTGTGTATGTTTTTTGAAGTAACAATCTATTTATAGGTCTCTCTCTTTCTCTCCCTGTCTCTCTCTCCATCTGCCTTTCTGTGTGTGTGTGTGTGTGTGTGTGTTTGTCTGTCTGTCTGTCTGTTTGTCTGTCTGTCTCTCCCCCTCAACGTGCCTAACAAATTTTCTTCCTTCATAGAACAAATGCTTTTTGTTCTTGTATCAGTGTTGTACCAACTGACTCCTCATTTGTTCATAACTTTCCTCCACATTACAGCATCTGATACACCCATACCCTTACATACACATATTACCACCACATTCCTCTCACCTTACCTTTTTACCCCATACTCGCGCCCGCTCACACCTTACTTCCCCGCTTTCCTCTAACACACTCGGCGATTACATACACACACAAAATAACACCGCATATTATCACTAACCCACGCTACTATACTTCCGTACTTGTATTTATACATTGACACACACATTTACACACACACACAGAAAATCACTCAACCTGCACTCTCCCCTGTACCTATTTCAAAACATGGACACACACTTAAATGTGCTCACACACTCGCCTTTTCCTTCTCTTCTTAACTCCGCCACCCATCGAAGTGTACTCCACCTAACTTTGCCGAGGGATTTTATCTTATCAATCACTTTTCCCCTATCATAATTTTCCTTTCCATTTTTTCTATGCTTTCGATGAAGGATTAACCTCCGAAACGTTAAGACTTTGTATCCCTTAATAAACGTTAAACTAATATCTATTAAAAACCTGTCACTCCTTTGCTGTCATTTTCTTTTTTGTCATTGCTCATTGCCTTCATAATGAGTATACATATATGTGTGTGCGTAAGTATGTATGTGTATACATATATAATATATATATATATATATATATATATATATATATATATATATATATATAGATATATATATATATACGTACATACACACATACATACATATATATATATATATATATATTATATATATATAATATATATATATATACGTACATACACACATACATACATACATATATATATATATTATATATATATTATATATATATATATATATATATATATATATCTTCTTACATTGCTAAGAAGATTTGGCAAAAAAAGAAATGACAGAATCTAATTGATGGAAACATGATTAGGGTTTGGTTTATACCGAAACGATAGATTGCAAAGTAACTAGTTACAAAGAACATAATTGAAGTAATTATCGGAAGGAGATATAATTAAAATAATATTTAGATCAAATTAACGGTAGTATTAAGGACAGCTAATAGAGTATATCGTGTGAGAGTTTTCATTTAATTATAAGTAAACATTCAGTAATGTGTATACCAGTATTCTTGTGTATATTGAATGTTATTTCGCTACTAACCTTTTGTGTTCCCCTAATTGGTTTTTCTTCATTTCGTAGAAATATAAGTAACGTCCCATCTCATTGGTAGATGGAAAAACTGTGTAATCCTGCACAGCGGCAATCCATTGACTAAAAGTCAGTTAACGTTTGGAATAATATATAGATGTTGATTATTCTCGATAATTCTGTAATTATATTTCTAAGCCAACAAAGTAGCCTCTATGCATCACTTCGACCCGCAAGGTTAGGAAAAAAAAAAACGATATATTAAGCAACTATATCTCCCTTAAATCATTTACTATCACCCTGGAAAGACAGTAAACACACTATAATGTAATTCCGAAGCAGTAAGTTTTAAAAAAGACGTGGTTTCTCTTGGCTTGAACACTTTCGGTTAATAGGTTTCTCGATAAGGAATGACAATCTGAATCAGCTTGAAATGTTTAAAGTATATGGAACTTCAATGAGAAAACTGAACACCCGTAAGAGCATTCTGCCTGAAGATAGTCGCAGGAAACAAAAACCTAAACTTATCCTATTTGATATATTGTTCCTCATCATAGGGTTACATGATTTTAACATGATAGTTATGTTTGCATATATTGGCTTACACTGACTTATACGTTATACAATTGCATATACTGGCTTACACGTTAGTGGGCTTTTTTCTTCTATTTTTGGTTGTTGAAGATGTAAACTTTTTCAGAGATTGAATCATAGAAATTAGTGTATTAGTGGTTTCAAGAAACAGACAGAAACTTACGACTGAATACATTTCTCTAAGTAGGCATTATTAACAGAATATTTTAATGTTGTTAAATACTAGTTCAAGTTTGAGATTTATCACTTGAGGAAAATTTGCAGACAGAATGGAATCATATAATTTTAATCAAACATTGTTTACAGAAGGGTGGTTCTTAGATGCACAATAACTTTTACATATTCATATACTTACATACTAAATAGACTCATATTGAAAGGCGTAGGGTTAAGAACTTCGCTACGTAATCACGAGGTTGTGGATACCATACTACCGAATAGCATTGTTGGCAAGTGTCTTCTTGGGTTAACCAATGTCTTGTGTGTGAAATTTGTATTTGGGTGACGGAAAATGCACTTCCTCTCCCGAGTGTGTACACACATACACACACACACACATATATATATATACATATATCTTTCCTTTTTCTATGTTTCTGACGAAGAGCTCCGCTCGAAACGTTAAATCCTCCTTTCTTTCCTTTCCCGAACGTCCAATAACACTATACTTGTTCCACGTCCTCACGTTGTGTTTTCTCCTTGTGTTTTCATGTTTGGACTAACTTTATACACATATACGTGTATACACACACACACACACACACGCACACGCACACGCACATACACACACACACACGCAAAAATACTTCTCTTCGCCGCAGAACTATTTGGTTACTCATTGCCTCTCTACTCACTTCTGCCCATCACTTATGGCATATTGTGTGACTTTCACACGAAAACCTTAATATCTTGTATTTCGTCGGTTATTGTGCAGAAAACGCTAACTGCTGTTATGTCTTTTGTTAACTCACTATGAAATATATCGCAGAGAGCCGATGGTTGGGTACAATTTCTATTTTCATATAGATTTTGCTATCAAATAATACACGAGAAATGTTTAGATATAGCACATTCCGAAAGAGTTGTTCGATAACCTTAATTTGTATGTCTAATTGAAATGTCAAGAGTATTCAAGAATAATTGTTGCTTCTGATTTTAAGATAATTTCTTTGTATAAAGTTTGTTCATCTATCTATTAATAATTTCACTTTTCTTCTCGTTTTAGTTTCGGTCTTCGGAGAAGATTCCTTCTACTTCAGTACGATGCCAAAAAGTCAGGATGTTGTTGAAGGTTCTGACTTAACGATCAAATGTGATGTATCCGACCGGCAACATATCGTTTTCCAGTGGATGTTTCGTAGCAAGATTTTATCTAATACAAGTCGACGTTTTCAAGACAACAGCAACCTACGGATTTTACGAGTCAGTCAAGAAGATGACAACGGCCCATTTACATGCATTGCCACCAATGTAACCACAGGTTTTTCCTTACAGAGTTCGAATGCTCGTCTCAACATTCAATGTAAGTAACGCAAAAACTACTATGTTATCTTTATTTGCATTTGGGTATGCGGGTGGTGGTGGTGAAAAGTTCTTGGCTTTAAGGGTGTCGCGAAAAATCTGGCTGCCGGCCCAACCTTCTGAGTTCTTTTACTAGGCTTAGATAAACAGAAAGACCTCTGCAATAACTATATGAATTTTAGGGGAGAATATGTTGAATGAACATAAATAACTAATCCTCCTGTATTTTCTTTTATCCAAAGCCAGGAAATTTTCAGCTCCCTCCCTCGTAACTACCGATTTGGGAAGGGTGTCAGCTATGGTATTTCCTTGGTCTCACGCCACTGTTTAATAAAACACTTAATTTCAGAAAACGGTACTCTATAAACGGTGGCTATAGTTGTTTGTGTGTGTATGTATATGTGTGCATTGATACCATGTATTTACTATATACGAACGTGTGTGAGCCTCTGTGTAATTAATTATGTTTCTCTCGCCTGTGCGATGGCATATTTTTAAAATCATTTCAATTTCGAATACCAGCTAAATTATAGTGATCTTTGGCCTTTTAAAAACTTCCCTACAATAGCATGTCTACGAATATGTCATATAAAATTAGTCCACAATAGCCTTCATGGCTTGCAGGCTTACACGATATCATTCGTTAATTCAGTTTCATCTAATTATATATAAAATTGAATTCCGCAATGTGGCTATTAATTTCCGGCCAACCTAGTTACGGATGCAGTTTCGATTCCAACTTACATCTACTTAAACTTTTGATGGTAATATTATTTCTAGGTGAGAAGACTAGATACCATATAATTACTATATACCATTCCTTTGATAACCCTATGCAACATGTGTTAATCTATCCTACAACACATTGCAACATACTTATTTCGTATATTTCTTACGCTAATTTGCACCAGAATTAAATAGCATTATACTTCAAGTGAAATATCTGAAGACGTTATGCCCATGTCTAGAGCGTTTCTGTCCAATAAAATCGATATATGCAAGTCTTAAACTTCGACAAGTGGGAATTAACAGGCGCCGCATACTAATTATACTTAATTACTGGCATTAGTACATTCTTATGGTGAAGCTGGGACAGTTTTCCTTGCTATTTGCAACGTTGAAATATTTGAAATTCATTTCAAGCACATGATGTAGTAGTATTTATGCTAGCAATTTCTCCTTAACACTTGGAAGAAACTACTTTAAGGATCTCGGTAAGCATTGACATGTATCACCAAGTCGAGTTCCTGGTAATGTATGCAAAATTATAACACAATATCACTTAGTAACACGAAACTCACTGGATCTGGGAGGCTATTTTTATTGAGGTTTGATAAAATAACTGACTGTGAGACACACACACACACACACACACACACACAATCACAACACACATAATCACACCTACAAACGACGCAACGACGAGAGAGCTCCTATGCAAGAAATAGCAATGAAGATTAGCCTAATTAAACCGTCTTAAGAAAAAAACCAGTTAGATAGTGCAGTCCTAGATACCCATTAAAACCAGAAGTTTCATAGGCAGAATGCCTTTAAATATATTTCTGCTCGATTAGCCTTCACTTTGAAGTGGAATAACAAAGCTTATGCATACACACAAACACATACACACATTCATGCGATACACATTCATATCATTCTACTGCAAAAATAATTGTTTATTGAATAAGAATATGTTCTTTTTACTTGAAATCTATACTTTTTCTGAAACTTATTTTATTGTTACTAGTGGTAGGTATGAAATGCAAAGTTTTTCACTGGAATTTGAACTAAAAGAAAACTATATTTGGTCATGAATTTCAGTTTATTTGGGATATATGTATTTCGATTGTCTTGCCCACAGAGAGTGTATGCTACCTATCTTAATTAAATTTCTGATTTGAATTACCTGCATGTTTCTAACTCGCTAATGCAAAGAATCCAAGGTTAGAAATCTGAAGAGTATATCCGGTCAATTTAGAAAAAATTGGAGTGTGCCCAGGAATTAAGAAATCCTTTCGTATCGTCAGCCGGACTCAAATCATTTCAGATTATGATGTGAGAATTCTAAGAGCTGACAAATATTGTTTCTTCGATGAGAGTTATTAACTAGCAATATTTTCTGGAGATTATTTATAATTAGCAAATAATTGAACAATTTCAATTATTGTAAATAACTTACATCCTAATTTGTATTCAACAATCTTAAGCTCATCTACGCTTCACATACTCCGTAGAATTGTCTTAATCTGCAGACATAACTATTACCTTTTGACTGTAGAACAAATATGGACGAAATAAGAAAGGAAGCGATTATTATATTTCTATTTCATCACAACACTGACAATCAGAAGAATATTTACTATATCTTGTTCAATTATTTATAACTAGGGGGCTTTCATTTATAATATAGTCCTGCACCGAACATACGCAATGTCATTCAATATTGTAGGTGTGAAATACCATCGTGAAACTACGTTGTTTATGGTGAAAAAGCATAATTTTTCTGGATCAGAAAGTTAAAGTGTGTATGTGAAGTGTCTGGTTAATCAACTATAAAATAAAATTTCTCTTCGATATCAGACAAAAGGCTACATTTCTTTTTGTTTTGTTTTGGAGTCCTCTCAAATATTTTTCCTATGATTTATCCTGGAGTTAGTGCTTTTAGCAATGTTTTGGTGTTTCTAGTGAAGAATCTTGACAAGTCACTCACCTGTATAATGGAAATTCTAAAACCAGTTAATGACGAGTGGTTTTCATTTGTCTTTGTCATGACTATTACTACGGTTTACATCATCTCCTTCATCGCTGCTGCTACCAACCATTGTTGTCGCTAATGTTTGCATCGATTGACTTGGCTGTAAAAGAAATATGATTTCAATTAGAAGACCGAGAATTTAATGCAGTTTTCATTCAATGGAAATAGCTTCCCGTCTTCAATGACTAATTTTATGGTGAATATAAGAAACTAATTTGTTTCTTATAGGGCAAGCTTCGTCAGAAGTCGTCTGTTATCGGCATGTCAACATGTCATTAATATCTAAGCGAAGTACTTGAACTCAATGGCTATGGTCTGCAGTAATCTTACTCGATAGAAGCATTGTTTAGATGTTTGATTCAGACTTTATTCATTGAAAGTGAAGTAAATATAGTCAAGTTACATATAATTAAGATTTTCCTCGGGAATTTGAGGACGAGAAATTAATATAAAAAGAAAACGCACGTATTTAAACTTCAGTTGATCGAACAACTGGACACTAACACGTCGTTTTCGACGATATCATCTACAATATGCATATATATGTATATATGTACGTATTCACGAATGTATATAGGTTGGTATGTGCATATGAATTTGTTTGCATTTAACCCAATCTATATATGTATACAAATTTGCCTCAAATTACATATATTGGTTTATAAAACACACACGGAAATGCATAGGAGTTTCATGGGAGGTACTCCCATTTGTGCAGTTTCACGCACACACACGTACACACACACTCTCACATATACACAAATGCGTACGCACATTCTCATGCACGTATACATAATAATCTACTCTCTGCTCTGTTATTGATTACGAAACACGTAGCACATGACTACGTATACACACACACACACTGACAGATTCATTGCAAAGTCGTACAAAGATAAATATTCAATAGTACATCGATAATGTATGTATGTATATGCATATGTCTGTATATATGTATGAATAAATAAATATATACTCTTTTTTTACTCTTTTTACTTGTTTCAGTCATTTGACTGCGGCCATGCTGGAGCACCGCCTTTAGTCGAGCAAATCGACCCCGGGACTTATTCTTTGTAAGCCCAGTACTTATTCTATCGGTCTCTTTTGCCGAACCGCTAAGTGACGGGGACGTAAACACACCACCATCGGTTGTTAAGCAATGCTAGGGGAACAAACACAGACACACAAACATATTCACACACACTTATATATATATATACATATATACGACAGGCTTCTTTCAGTTTCCGTCTACCAAATCCACTCACAAAGCATTGGTCGGCCCGGGGCTATAGCAGAAGACACGCAGTGGGACTGAACCCGGAACCATGTGGTTGGTTAGCAAGCTACTTACCAAACAGCCACTCCTGCGCCTATATATATATATATATATATATATATATATATATATATATTATATATATATATATATAATATATATATATATATATTATATATATATATATATATATATATATATATATATATATAACGGGAAAGTTTATGAAAATAAACAAAAGACGAAGGCAGGTGGAGTACAAACAAACAAAAGTATTAGTATAGCGCTCAGGAATAGAAATAGAAAAAGTATTTTACGTTTCGAGCCTACGCTCTTCGACAGAAAGATACACAGAAAAAAACAAGGAGAGAAAAAAATGCGTGTAGGGGCTAACGATCTATCATGGCGTCCTATGTATATGAAATAAATATTGAATAGTACATCGATAATGTGTGTATGTATATGCGTATGCATGTGTATATGTATATGCATGTGTATATGTATGTATGTATGTATGTATGTATGTATGTATGTATATGTATATATATATATATATATATATAAACATGCATACATACGCACATACATACTTAGGGATAAAGATAGATAGATAGATAGATAGATACATACATACATACATACATACATTATCGATGTTACTATTCAATATTTGTTTCGTATAACGTGGTTTCACATTTATGAAGCTACTGACATTTTGAGTAATCCAATCGGCAATCTTGAAAGACCTTCGAAATTACACTAAAACTCATTTTAGCTATATTTTCTAAAGTGCCTGATAGACAAAAAAAAATAATGATAGTCTTTGATCAGAGAGAGAGAGAGAGAGAGAGGGAGAGAGGGGGTAGAGAGAAAACAACCAGTCAATAACTTCATCATCGTCCACCATCACCACCACCATCATCATTAACAACACCCTATTCAACAACAATAAACTCCTCTACAGCTTTCAGTTTACCAGACAACACCAGCATCCAACGAGCACAACGAATTTAATTAAACTAATTACTCGGCATGTTATTAACTCATTAAATGTCATATCCTCAGTATTTGTAACACCTCTCTCCTCACCCTTTTTCTCTCTTCTCCTTTCACTTATCTTGCATACGAACGTTTCACATCTTTTCGATCTCTTCCCAATCTCCGTCTGTCTCTTCTCATCTACTCTCTCTCTCTCTTTCTCTCTCTCTTTCACTCTCTCTCTTTCACTCTCTCTCTTTTCTCTCCCTCCCTCTCTTTCTTTCTCTCCCTTTCTTTTTCTCTCTCTCTCTTTCTCTCTCTCTCTCTCTTTCTCTCTCTCTTTCACTCTCTCTTTCTCTCTCTCTCTCTTTCTCTCTCCCTCTCTTTCACTCTCTCTTTTTCTCTCTCTCTCTTACTTTATCGTTTGCCTCCTTTCATTTTTTCTTGTCTTCTCTTCATTCTTGTCTTGTACAAATTCTTCATTACTGAAGTAACTAACGCTTATCTTTTTGTTTTTCTTTCCTCTGTAGAATCCCCCTCTTTTCTTCCTTCCCTCATATTTCGTTCACCTCACACTTTTTCCACTTATATTTTTCCTTTCATCTCACGCTCTTAATGATTTAATCTTTAGTTTTTTAGTTCATTCATGCATTTCTTCTTTTCCGCTCATCTCTGCATTTGCTCTTCACGTTCCTCTTCGTGGTAATTGTTTTAAGCTCTAAATGTTTTAGGTCTTTTTTCCTTCTATGAAGACATAAATTAAACGTGCACGTACCCCCCCCCCCAGTGTAATTGTTGGAATGACGCACACACGTGGATACTGCCTCACAATATACATGTGGACACTCCCTCACGAAGCACACACATACACACACACATGCAAACGTACGAAGTCAGCAGTGACATTTTTGTATGTTTTGTGTATCTGAAAGAACTAGAACGACTGGTTTCGTGTCTCAATCTGCTTATTCCCTAATATTTAGATCATAAACTCCAACTTAAGCTCAACGTATTCGTGCCTCAGCAAGGCCTCAAGTATGGTGTGTACATGGTTCTTTCGATTTTTGAAGTAGTCGAACATGTCCTATGAATTAAATATCTGACAACTAAGTTTTCTGTTTCATACTCAGAACTGTACCTGTTATGCTATTTGTCAGAAGAATGATCTAACATTATGTATATCTTAAGGAAAGATTCGACATGTTATGTATTCTCCGATGACTAATTTGATGTAAATACTTTACCAGAACGAACGTCCCAGATAGTATACACATTTTCTTGAATCTTTAAAATCCACAAATCTGGAGTAGTCTACCGATATGGAAAACCAGATGGCTTAAATAATCGTATGCTACATGTAAGAGTAGTACACGTATCGATCGGAAATATCAAAGAGCGATATTATGAATATTAAGATGAGACTTTCATTTATGTACCTATAACATCTGGAGAATCATACTACAGCCGGAAACAAAAAATTGTGAGTGTTAGACGTGAATTGATTAAATTTCTTGGAGGTACAAAAAACATTTGACCAGTAATTAAGAGTGCTCAGGAACGAAAACTTACTATGTAAAGTAATGAAATATTGTTCTTCCGTATATATTTTAGTTTGAGAAGGTTAAGTTTCATTACAGTCTTCATTGATTTTAATCCGTTCCATCAACGTATTGATAAAAATGTGTATAGCATGGAATTTAGTTTCGTGCTTTAAACATTTTCTTCAATAGGTAGTCAAAAATTAAAACTGAGGCACAATGTCAAAATCTATGAGAGAAATCGTATCTTTTGTAATTCGTAAGAGCTTTTGGGTATATTTATATATACGACGGGCTTCTTTCAGTTTCCGTCTACCAAATCCACTCACAAGGCTTTGGTCAGCCCGAGGCTATAGTAGAAGACACTTGCCCAAGGTGCCACGCAGTAGGACTGAACCGGGAACCATGTGGCTGGTAAACAAGCTGCTTACCACACAGCCACTCTTACGCCTATATAAAAATAATAAGTTCTTTTACATCTCTACTCTTTATTAATGAGAATACTAAACAGACCTTGAATATATGGGATTATCCTTTATTCGCTATGGTGGTGAGCAAATTATAAAACTGAAGCTACAACATACAATATCGTGCTAATTTGTCCACACCCTTTTCAGTCAAAATAATACCCCCATGAGAAGCCATGTTCTATGGTACTCGCACTTAACTATTATGATATTGATTTCTTGGTTAGGTAGAATCATTGTTCAAGGAGTAAAGAATAGAACTGTGGATAAAAGCAACCGCAACATAGTTTTTTTGTTTTGGTGGGGTGATAACAAAAGTTGTTGCTTGAGGAATTTGATGTCGGAGTGTATAGAAATTGGGATCTAATTAATAGTATTTAGACCGCTTTACTACGTATTTATGGAACTTAGATTTCTGTATTAAATGAAGCGATTTGAAGTGGTTTGCGCTCTCGTTTCTCATAAATCGAAGACAGAAAAATGACAAAAGGTTCTACGCAGACAGAGAAAGCTACATATACACCATCACAGACTCATAGATCAACATACATGCTCAGATCAACACAGATCACGCAGATCAACGTATAATCAAAAATAGTCCAAAGCGAGCAATCACTTTCTGGGTAATCATCTAGCACTAATTTACGAATTTAAGGCAATACTGATTGAATTTATACTCTTTTACTCTTTTACTTGTTTCGGTCATTTGACTGCGGCCATGCTGGAGCACTGCCTTTAGTCGAACAAATCGACCCCGGGACTTATTCTTTGTAAGCCCAGTATTTATTCTATCGGTCTCTTTTGCCGAACCGCTAAGTAACGGGGACGTAAACACACCAGCATCGGTTGTCAAGCAATGCTAGGGGGACAAACACAGACACACAAACATATACATATACATACATATATACGACGGGCTTCTTTCAGTTTCCATCTACCAAATCCACTCACAAGGCTTTGGTTGGCCCGAGGCTATAGTTGAAGACACTTGCCCATGATGCTTCGCAGTGGGACTGAACCCGGAGCCATGTGGTTGGTAAGCAAGCTACTTACCACACAGCCACTCCTGCGCCTATGTTGCTGTTTATTGCAATTCGAGCATTTATATAGTCACCTTCAGCTCATATGCATAAATACTCATGTGCAATGACAAACTTTAAATTGTGTCGAACAATTGAAAGAGGGGTGCCCAGTATATATTGTAGAGCATATGGCTTATTGAGGCTGTTTACTTACCACACGATTTAAGTAGCATGTCTCTGTAAGGTATAAAAAGGTTCTCGCTTTTAAGATCGAGGTGGCATGAAATTCGAACCGCGAGAGAAATACTGAGTTTCAATAATTATACAAACATACATACGTACATACATATGTATTTATGAGAGCGTGAGAGAGAGAACGAGAGAGGAAGAAAGAGAGAGAGAAAGAAAGAAAGAAAGAAAGAAAGAAAGATAGAAAGAAAGAAAGAAAGAAAGAAAGAGCTGGACATATAAGTGGGTAGAGGGATAAATTGAAGTCAAAGCATAACAGCGACCAGACCAAATAATTTTCAGAGACATAATGGAAAAACATGTTCAGGTTTCACTTTTTTCATATACAGTGACAAGTAATGTCATCCTGACCGGATTTATTTTCAAATACAAATCCGCGGAAGAAATTCATACATGCATACGTACGTACGTGTACATACAGACATACATACATACATGCGTACATACATATACAGGAGTTTGTATATATGTATATATATATATATATATATATATATATGAATATTTATACATATGTATATACGTATATATATATATATATATATATATATACACATATAAACACACACACACACACACACACATATATATATATATATATATGGGAATTTGTATACGTATGTATATCTATCTATCTATATACGTATGTATGTATGTATATATATATATATATACATACATGCATACATACATTATATATATATTATATATATATATATATATATATATATATAATATATATATACATACATGCATACATACTATATATATATATACATACATACATACATGCATGCATACATACATTATATATATATATATATATATATATATATACACATACAAAGTTCAAATCCTATTACCAGCTGTTGTTTCTATTTAATCGACTTAACTGGCGCCAGGATGCCAGTTGGAGCCTTGAACGTTGTTGAAATATCCAGCGAATTTTCAACAGTAGCTGCCCTTAGATCATTGGCAACGACCATAAAAATAGCGCTTGAGTTGTAAGGTTCACGCACTGTGATAGCAAGCAGCCAGTAAATATATGACGGAATGAGTCCTCTTAGTATTTTAGTATGTTGATAAGTAAGGTCAGACCAATTTGCTAAACTGGGGTTAAGTTACAAAATATTCAATTTATTTACTTATACATACATGCTATATCTTTACCGTACGAATACGCGCGCTCACACACACAGATAGAGACACAGATACAAGGAAATAGACTCTTATGCACAAATGAATGTAAGAAAATGGAGGAAATATATATGAAAATATGTGTGTGCGCGCGCGTTTACAATCCGGGTGTTTATAAACACATATGCGAGAGAGGGGGAAAATATGTGTCAAGTATTAGTGTGTGTGTGAGGCGTACACAAATGGGTGTATATTTCGCTCAACGTATACGTATACAGGAGTGGCTGTGTGGTAAGTAGCTTGTTTACCAACCACATGGTTTCGGGTTCAGTCCCACTGCGTGGCACCTTGAGCAAGTGTCTTCTACTGTAGCCTCGGGTCGACCAAAGCCTTGTGGGTGGATTTGGTAGACGGAAACTGAAAGAAGCCCGTCGTATATATGTATATATATATATATATATATATATATATATATATATATATTATATATATATATATATATATATATATATATATATGTATGTGTGTCTGTGTTTGTCCACCTAGCATTGCTTGACAAGCGATGCTGGTGTGTTTATGTCCCCCGTTACTTAGCGGTTCGGCAAAAGAGACCGATAGAATAAGTACTGGGCTTACAAAAGAATATGTCCCGGGGTCGAGTTGCTCGATTAAAGGCGGTGATCCAGCATGGCCGCAGTCAAATGACTGAAACAAGTAAAAGGGTAAAGAGAGAGTATGAGTGCACTATTTCTGTACGCATAGGGCGTGTGTTTATATCAATTACGATACTCACATGCAAATATATAGGATGGTTCAGAAATTTCTATATATGAGGTTGTGGGTTCGATTCGTATACCGGGTAACATCAGTTAATTCACGTCCAGTCAATCCAGTTATGATAGATACCAGCTGGACGCTAACAGTAGTCTACTCTCCACTTAGTTGTCATTTCCATGGCGTGTCGTTGGGTCATGTGAAAACCAAGATTGTGTCTTTTACGTCTCAGGGCTACACAAGCACCTGAAAAACACCAGCGAAAGCATGGTACACGCTACCAATTAATTGTCGATTCCTGATGCCATATATAAACGTGTGTTTCAGTCATTTGACTACGGCCATGCTGGAGCACCGCCTTTAATCGACCAACTCGACCCCGGGACTTATTCTTTTTGTAAGCCCAGTACTTATTCTATCGGTCTCTTTTTGCCAAACCGCTAAGTGACGGGGATTTAAACACACCAGCAATGCCAAGCAATGCTAGGGGAACAAACACAGACACACATACATATATATATATATATACATATATACGACAGGCTTCTTTCAGTTTCCGTCTACCAAATCCACTCACAAGGCGTTGGTCGGCCCGGGGCTATAGCAGAAGACACTTGCCCAAGATACCACGCAGTGGGACTGAACCCGAAACCATGTGGCTGGTTAGCAAGCTACTTACCACACAGCCACTCCTGCGCCTATGTGTGTGTATTTGTCTCGTATCAAGTCTTTCTCATTCGCAAAATGATCCCCACTTAATTTTGCTCAGATTGCTTTCAATTTTGGTGCATCGATGCAACCCTAAATTTTGATTACGATCAACCAATTACTTTATCTCGTAAATTAAAGAATCTGATGTTATTTGGAATTAAAGTTGGGGAAATTTAGGTAACTTGAGCCAATTAACAGACAACGTGGCATTAGCAGTTTGTCACCATGACAACCGCACAATGTGTTATGTCTCACTGTCGTCTATGTTGATGTTTTACACTTGATTCTCCACACCACGAAATTCTTTTCCACCCGCGTGTTTTGTTTTAATTTTTCTGTGTGTTAGTTATAATACATATTTTTCTGTGCTTCTGAGTGTTAGTATTTTTCTGTGTGCTAGTATTTTTTCATATATTTCATATCATATATTTTTGGGACTCATTGACTAAGATAGCTGGATTTATGATTTCCCTAGGTTGATTCTATTCATAACAATTCAAATTAAAAGTATTTCTTAAACCGTTAGCTTCACATTTCAACAGCTAAACCGAAATTTTTACCCACATAAAAGGAACTGAGAGGGATATCGTGGAACAGAGGAACCGTGGGTGATACAGATGATTTGACATTATTTTTTGAATTCTGCATGCAAAAACATAAGATACAAGTATTCTCTTTCTTAGGAGAAATTCTATGTTGACCAATGTTATTCTTATCGTAGTTTACAAATCCAAGCGTCAACTTTGAAATTTTGGAGACAGACGTCACCGTTTCACACACACACACACACACACACACACACACACACGCACACACACACACACACACACACCACACTTATATAAAGGATGTACACTAATGCATGACAAATATATATTATACTGAAATACGCATAAAGTAAAACCCATACAGACAAATATATTAATATAACAAATTTAAAAAATAATTAAAAAATACAATCATCGAAGAGACAAAAGAAACAGTAAGATGATACATGTTGATTTTATTAGGTATTTCTGTTTATTTAGAAACCATCAATGAACAGGTCAGACGCTGAACTATATATTTCACAGGGTAAAACCACAAAGTTGACACCGCTCCGCTAAGCGCAGAAAATTTCTGTCTCCCTATGGTCTAAAAATACACAGTTTTTTCGATATTTAACCCTCTGTAACATTTTACTCCAATTTTTGTCTCTCCATAACATCATACCTCCAAAGCAATGAGATTGGAATACTACATAATTATAGTCGATTTTCAAATTTTTTTCTTTCCTTTTAAAAAGTGCATATTTTGCGAATGAAAAAAAAAACTAAGGTGCTTTGTCCCTTTGTGTTTGAGATGTATTCGTTCCCACAACCACTTAACAGTTGCTGTTGGTGTGTTAACATACCTGTAACTCAGCGATTAGGCAAAGAGAGACTGATGGTTTAAAAGTAAGTACTGGGCTCGATTTGCTCGTTTAAACTCATCAAGGCGGTGCACCAGCAACGCTGGTGTTCAAGCATTGAAACAAGCGATACACACACACACACACACACACACACTCGCAGGCACGCGCACATACATAGATTAATAGATAGATGTATATACGTATATATGTGTATATATATATATATATATATATATATATATGTATGCATATATGTATATATGTATGGATATATGTATATATGTACGTATATATATATATATATGTGTGTGTGTGTGTGTGTGTGTATACATGTCTGTATGTATATATGTGTATATATATGCATATTTATACATATACATATATATATATATATATACGAATGTATATATGTATGTATATACATATATATATATATATATATATATATGTATGTACATCTTTTACTTGTTTCGGTCATTAGATTCAGGTCATACTGGGATACCGCCTCTGTATGAGTGTGTATATGTATGTATGTATGTATGCATGTATGTATGTATGTATGTATGTATGTATGTATGCATGCAATGCATGCATGCATGCATGTGTACTTGTACAAAAGCACTTACGGTATATTGTGCCAGTTTTAATACAATGAATATTCTCTCATCTTTTGACATGACATTTTTCTGAAATACATAAAACAATATACACATAAAAAAAAAACCGTCTTTTAAGACAATGAATATTATCTCGCTTTCCTATAATGACACATTTCTATTCTGTATAAAACAATATCTATTATCAAAAGCCATTGACAGCAAACTAGAAAAGATTATTACTGAATAATATATGAAAAGAAAACTATAGTTAAACGAAGTATATATATTTATTATGAGACATTTTAATAATCCTGTATTGTTGTGATGTCACGTACTCATTTTTTCTATAGCTACAGTGGATACACGAGCGGCACACATATATTGTTAATCCTTATTTTTTTGCTGCTTATACGCATGTATATATATATA
>NC_043001.1:35934615-35952115 GCF_006345805.1 Octopus sinensis | reverse complement strand
TCGAGAAATGCAGCTCATCAATGTTAATGATGCAACGACTCTCACGGTTTTCTTTTTGTTTTATTAAAAACCATTCGGTACGATTGCTTTCCTTTCGTCTACTATTGCTTAATACTTGAGGATGTAAGCCAAAATAAACTTCTAATTTATTGAAATTATGATCCTAATGAGGAAAAATGCTATCTCAAATAAATGAAAATTGTTAGCAAGAAGAAGCAACGAAGAAAACACTGAAATTTTAACCAAATAACATTTAAAGGAAGATGTCGAAGAGGGTTAGCAAGTTTGATCTAGCGCTGAAGATTCTTGGAATTCTTCGGTATTACTTGAATCTCATCAGCAAGACGTATTCAGTTCTATCCCTGCGAAGATCTTAGAACAGCTAACAGACTTAGTTGTTTGTGTGGAGAACAGTCAAAAGCAATTTAACATTTCTCAAGGAGGCGTTCTGCCTGAAGAACATATAGTTACGTGCAGGTTACCATAAATACGTAGAGAACTGAAAATAGTTAATTGAAACCATAACGCCAATGAGAAACGGGCCTTCTGCGTTAATAAAAAAAAAAAAATTCCTGGAAAAATCAAAGGGAGCTTATTCCTGAATTTCAATGATCTCAAAATTAAATGGAATTACACGGGAAAGTGCAGGCTAATCTTTGAGTGATTTAGAAAATTTTCTGCCATTATCTTAACTTGCCCTTTCGGGGAATATTCTTGACAGACACATGGCAGCGCTTGAATCAAAATAAACTATCTCTATTAATCTCTCTGCAATTGAGTGAATTGTGTTTCACTGAGAAGTCCCATAAGATAGAAACATGACTGCTAAAATTCAAACTCACTCTTCCTCCTCTATCTTCTTCAATAAATTTTTGCTTAATTGACACTTCGGGAGTTCTTTTCCTTGTTACTTGTGAATATAAATTTTCATTAGCGCTATGACATTTTATTTTCACAGGGCTGTAATTTTAAATAATTAAAAATTATTTTCGGCTATTTCAAGTACGGTTGTTCACATTTATCACTCTATTCTTTAACTATGTACTCGACCTGCAGATGAGACACATTGCGGGAAATTTCTTTAGATCCATCCATTTGTATATTATATATACATCTATCTATTTATATATACTCTTTTTTACTTGTTTCAGTCATTTGACTGCGGCCATGCTGGGGCACCGCCTTTAGTCGAGCAAATCGACCCCGGGACTTATTCTTGCCGAACCGCTAAGTGACGGGGACGTAAACACACCAGCATCGGTTGTCAAGCAATGCTAGGGGGACAAACACAGACACACAAATACATACACACACATACATATATATATACATATATACGACAGGCTTCTTTCAGTTTCTGTCTACCAAATCCACTCACAAGGCATTGGTCGACCCGGGGCTATAGCAGAAGACACTTGCCGAAGATTCCACGCAGTGGGACTGAACCCGGAACCATGTGGTTGGTTAGCAAGCTACTTACCACACAGCCACTCCTGCGCCTATTATATACATATATTTCCCAGTCGTTTATAAATCTGATCGGATTCATCATTGTCGATTCCCGGGGTTTGATGTCGATGTAATAAGTCCTATATTCATATATTCATCGGACAGAGACTTACGAAATTTCCATTATGGCTTATCATCATAACCAAAAAACTTTTAAAAGAAACTCATCGAGCAAGCCTATAAATGTTCGCTCGACTTATTAGAAATAGTAAGCAACTTTACCTCAAATGGCACTTTAAACATCATCAGAAGATGTGAAGGAAACTCTGAGTTTTTATGTACACTATGCCTGAAAAAATGGCGGAATGGTCTTTTATCGTAGGTATGGTTGAGAAAGGCTTACTTGGGGCTAAACAGCATCATTAATAGTAAAAACAAAATAAAAATTAAAAAGGAACATCAACTTATTTATTAATAACAAAAACAACAACCAATGCAAATGGAATATTTAAGAAAACGGTTGATGGATACGAGAAGATATATTTCTTAATTGCCCACAAGGGGCTAAACATAGAGGGGACAAAGAAGGACAGACAAAGGGATTAAGTCGGTTACATCGACCCCAGTGCAAAACTGGTACTTTATTTATCGACCCCGAAAGGATGAAAGGCAAAGTCGACCTCGGCGGAATTTGAACTCAGAACGTAAACGACAGACGAAATACCGCTAAGATTGGAGTATGTTGAATAACTGCTGTAAAATGTGAAATTAACAGTAATGTAAAAGATGTTGTTTGAACAGGGAACTCGGTCACCGAAGAAGAAGAAGATGAGAAAAAACAACAACAACAAAAGAACATATAAAGGAATACATAAATAAATGTATAAATAGATATATGGAGAGAAGGAAGCAATTCCAGACGAGAAGAAAGAAGAATTGTCTGATAGTTGTTCTATTATTTTCGTTAATCTACTTTTCTTACGCAGAGAACTGGTGCCGCATTTATAGGAGAAGGTTAAATTAGATACTCTAGATCGAGTGGATGCTGGCACTCAGATAACATCCTAAATCCTATATTCTCACTTTATTCTTAAATTTCAACGAATCTTTACCGTCATATATTCCCTATCCCAAGTATTATTTTCTGACTTTATTTTTCATTGCCACAACGATGTGATGTATCAGATGTACTACTACATTATATTGTACCACCAGTACTGAAATGAAAAGTCGATGATGAAATGATGGGAACCCACAGGTGCACTCTCTTTGCCGCTATCTCTTGAAGAAACCTTTTCTTTTGTTCTTCGTGCAGCGCTTCTTTAAGTTCACTCGAAATAAATGAATAAATCCGAGCATTCAACGACAGCAGTTTACGAATTTCTTTGCCATAATTCATATCGTTTATTTCTATGCAATTACCTCCGTTATTTCGATAAACACTTTGTACCAGTATCACCATCGTCACTGTTGTAAGAACTAAAATGACCATATACTCCTCTACTGTTACCACCACTATCACCAGAATTAATCACCACCACCATCGACAAAGAACAATTTCACTGTTAACCATCAGCAGCTCTATCAGCCTCATAATTATCTGTTATTCTGTTTAACACTCTTCAGTGTCCACTTACGTTCCAATTTCTTCTGAGTTGTCGATTATTTATTGATGTGTTATTAAGATGAATCTAACATGAAGTCTATAAAGAATTTGTTAATATATATAGAAATTATTCATACATATAAATTATGTTTTGTTAATGATTATCAATAATATTGCAGGAGTGTGGTAAGTAGCTTGCTTACCAGCCACATGGTTCCGGGTTCAGTCCCACTTGGCACCTTGGGCAAGTGTCTTCTCCTATAGCCTCGGGCCGACCAAAGCCTTGTGAGGGGATTTGGTAGACGGAAACTGAAAGAAACCCGTCGTATATATATATATATATATATATATATATATATATATGTGCGTGTGTGTTTGTGCATCTGTGTTTGTCCCCCTAGCATTGCTGACAACCGATGCTGGTGTGTTTATGTCCCCGTCACTTAGCGGTTCGGCAAAAGAGACCGATATAACAAGTACTGGGCTTACAAAGAATAAGTCCTGGGGTCGAGTTGCCCGATTAAAGGTGGTGCTCCAGCATGGCCGCAGTCAAATGACTGAAACAAATAAAAGAGTAAAAGAGTAATATATATATATATATATATATATATATATATATATATATATATATATATATATATATATATATATATATATATAATATATATATATATATATATAAAGATGATGGAATCTGCTTATTTTATGTTAGTCGTGTCCATAAGAAGATTTTACTTTCCATGAAGTCTTGAAAACTCTCCGGTACTAAAGTTTCGTGTATATAAAACTGTTTATGAGTTCAAGTCAATGAGTTTCCATGATTTTCAGCAATTATATTAAGGAAAAAGTTTATTACCATAATATTTTGTGGTTACTGTGTACATTATCTAAGTATTTTCTAACGCGCGACATTGCACGAAAAGAGATAAATTCCTTCCCAAGCGAATCTGCAAATTGAATCAGTATCAAAAAGAAACAAATCGATATCTAGTTGAGATAAATCGATACTTGGATGAGGCAAATCTCTTGAGGTCGATAAACTAAAGGAAGTAGATAAATAAAGTAGACTCGATATATTAATCTAAAAACGAAAGAAACTTGAAGCCGTCAAATAAGCAAGGTCACTAATGACTGAAACTTAGAACAAAATAATTACAAGTGCAATCTCTGTCTGTCTGCAATCTCTTACGCTCAAATATACTCTAGACACACACAACCATACACACACAGGCACGCACACACACAAATACACACACTCGCGAGTGCGCTATGGATGCTCCTCATATATATTTCTTTACTGCCCAGAAGGGGCTAAACATAGAGGGGACAAACAAGGACAGACGAAGGGATTGAGTCGATTATATCGACCCCAGTGCGAAACTGGTACTTTATTTATCGATCCCGAAAGGATGAAAGGCAAAGTTGACCTCGGCGGAATTTGAACTCAGAACGTAACGACAGACGAAAATACCACTAAGCATTTCGCCCGGCGCGCTAACGTGTCTGCTAGCTCGCCACCTAACACACCTACGTCAATCAAGTGTTCAGAAAAATTTCTCATAAATGCTCACGCATTTATACTGCATTTAAGCGCGCCTCTCTCTCACACACGCAAAAGCACACCAACACGTGCACGCATGCAATTATCTATTAATATTCTACATCCATAAATAACATTCATATGCACGTATGTCAACTGATTTTTTTAAAGACACATGTTCATAAAAACATGTCCGAATATATTCATACATTATTGGCATGCATAAAATACGCCTCTGAACCTCTCCATATACACTTCTTTAGTTCTTTTCCCACCACTCTACTCAAAATGCAGTCAATTTGATGATATCTACCTGTGTATGTTAATGCAATTGCGTGTATACGTTTGTGTTTTCGTAGGAAATTAAAATTTTCTTAACAAACTACTACATGTATAGATTTAAATGCATATCACAGCTGCTGGTGTAGATTAATGTAATCAGGTTTTCATTTCCACTTCCATAAGTGTCGAACAGTATTATTATATGTATGTATTCATAACTAATTAGTATAATTGGTATGTTTCCCTAGATGTATACTATAACTTTCTAATATATGTTTTACAGGCGCATACACTCTCTCTTTCTCTCTCACACATACATACATATATACACACACGCATGTACTCTTGACATCTCTATATGTTTGGTAAAACTACCTCAAAGTATGAAAGACTTACTGATTACAGCACCACTGATAATTACTTTATGCTGCCAGGATATCTATCATGTTTCTTCTCTATTTTGTATCCTTTTTTAATTTCGTTTCATCTGCAACGAATATGTTCTAGGCCTTTTGCATATTCTATATACTGACAGATGAAGCTTTTTTTTTCTAGTTACTCACTCATTCTAAGAGCGAGAGATGAAGGAAAAAGATTTATCATCTATGCTTAAACTTAAAAATTTCAATAAAACAGTGCAATACTTTCACCCAATGAAGAACATTCTTCCGGCATTTTTAGATTCTTTAATAGATTAACGAAAACCTTTCAGAATGTAACATTCGTTTCAAAAAGGAAATCACACGCTGGTTTAGATATTCGAAAAGCATATTTATGTCAAAATTGTTTGTTTCTCTCAAAAATATTACATCCGCTTGCAGCTTTAGCGTTTCTCCAAAACCTTGTAAAAGGACAAAAATAAGATCGATAAAATGTTCTGATGTAGGAATGGCTATTTGTGCTTAATGTTCAAATGTAATAATCTGGAAAAAAAAAAGGAAATTGACTTGAATATTTTTAGAGGTCATAGATATAGCAACAGGAGAGATTTAGCAAACAATATTTTGAGCCATTTAATTCAGTATGAAGAAATAATTTAGAATTAGGTAAGCAGGATGTATTAGGCAGATACTGAGGGGTAGGGAAGGACTGAAATTATTTATTTATATTAGAAGTGAGAAAATAGTTAATATATTTCTTAAAATAGAAAAAAATATCAAAATTTCATTCCTAAATTGGAGGAGCAGTAGTGTATAATATATATGCACACACACACACACACACACACACACACACACACACACATACACACACACGTGTAGATATGTCTTTGTGTATCATTCTTTAACAACACTATTGACAGTGCCTACGACGTTTCGGCCAACTAAGCCATCATCAAACTATGCTATCTTTGAGTTCAAGTTCCACTTTTCAGAAGTAGGTGTATCTCTGTTGAATAAGTTTAATTGTGGGATAGGTTCTGAATGAAAGAAGTTGTATTATTACGTTTATATATTTGTTTTGCAAGATTCTTGATGTGAAATCGTGTGTTGAAACAGATGTTGTTGTATTTAGGTGAAGCAAATTTGTATTTGCTGAAGCGAATTAACACCAAATATATAGTGCGTGTGTTTTTATTGGCTAAACTGGCAAAATGACCATTCCTAAATACAACAACAGTTGTATTATTGTTTGCAACTTATTCATGTATTTATTCAGATGTATTTAGGTGTGTCAGCGTCAGGCCAGGGTGTTGCTTTTCAGGAGTTCACCAAATGTGGGTAGGAGAATGAGGATAGTTGGTCAGTAAATGTGTTACTATGTTTAAATATTGTTGGTTTAAATGGTTTTGCATATTAATCGGAGATAGCTTTTGTTAAGGGAATGTCCAACATTTAAATCTTTGTAATCAGGAGTTTTATTTAGGAGTGTCAGGTTCTTTGGTCATGTAGTTTTAAAGGGTGCACAAAAGAATGTAAATAAGTGGTAATCTTTAGTTGGTCAGCAGGTTTCTGTACGTGTTGTTAGTATTCCTTAGATTTCGCCTGTTTGTTTTGGGATGGTGAACATCAAACACACCATGGTGTTAGTATGGAAGTTTGTTTAACTTATTCCTTAATGTACACAAGAGTATGCAGGTGGATGTAAAGGTTAGCAGATGTTTCCTTAGGAGTTAATTGTTCCAGAAGCTATTACATAAGTATTTTAACATTTGTGCTTTACGAAGGTAAAGTTTGTGGGCTATGTTTTCGCAAATATTTCTTCTATCCTGTTCCAAGTGTAAGTACACATGCATGCATGCATACATACACACATACGTACGTACATACATACATACATACATACATACATACATACATACATACATACATAATACACATATGCATAATACGTATGTGTGTGTGTATATATATATTTATATACTTATATATGAGTACACACATGTATGTATGCTTGCATGTATGAAACTGTTGGTATAACAAAATTGAGGTGAAAACAAGAAAAAAAAAAAAACAACGCTCACAAACATGCTTAACCCATCATCACAATTTTGACACCTTCCGACAATATTGTTCAGTTTTATGATGTCAGCAATGCAAGCTTCTGGGCTATAGACATGTTCACACGATAAACGCACAAGGAAAAGTACAGAAAATGATAGTAAAAGAAAAAAAAAATTGTTCACAGAACGGCAAATAAGGCGAGTTGCGACGACAATAGGAAGAGAATACAAAATGCAACAAATATATATAAACAATGATGATAAGCAAAAGAAGTAAAATGTAATCGGTGTGTGGGTTTTATTAAAATAACGCCCCTCATCGAGAAGGATGCACACACACACACACACACACACATGTATGCACATGCAAATGCACAAACACTAATGCGCCTTTGTACATAACACATCTGGCATCACATAACCGTGCGCATCTGCCTTTCTTTGTCTACGTACATATACAACTATATGTTTACAGGCATAGACTAACAGCGCACATTGGCCTGCAAAGAGTGTGTGTGTGTGTGTGTGTGTGTGTGTACGTGTGTGTGTGTGTGTGTGAGAGAGAGAGAGAGAGAGAGAAAGGGAGAGGGAGCGGGAGGGTTGAAAAAGAAGAATCTTTCTAGAAATATTGTCAATTAGAATGGTTTTATTTTTTTATGTACATATATGTTATAGATAAAGGAACGTTCAAAAGCCATAAAATATGGAAGAATGCGAACGCTAACTATATTCACCGCAATAGTGTACTAATATAACAAAAAAAGTCATACATACATACATACACGCGCTAATATGCACACGTGTATGTGCACACATGTACATAGTTGTGTACGAATGCAGCAAGATTGTTTTTTCTGAAGCATCAGCCTATTGCTTCAGTTAAACTTACATATTACTTGACAGTGTCAGACCATGTAATGCAAGCACGTATACCAAGGCATAGACTCATACACGCATACGTATACACTAATACATGTTCCCATGTGTATGTATGTTCTTCGTTTTACTTTTTGTTGGCAGACAGAAATTGCTCAACCGTGAAATTCAAACACTTCTCAGCTAACGTTTTAATGGGCCTAATAACTGAATAAAGAACAAACAATATATTTTTTTTTTAACAAAATGAAAGTGTAAATAAAAGCAATGAAAAAATTTACAGAATTGTAAAGCAATGGAAAATAATTTTAGTACAAATATAAAGAAAAAAAAAATTCTGATGTGATGTAATACCGCCATATTTTCCTCTTTTATATTTTCTTCATTTGGACAAATAAAATCGTTAATAAATGGATAAATGAGTGAATGAACGAACGAACGACTACATGAATATAGCAAATAAATAGCGGTCATTGATTTCCGTATTGAACTAGGAAGGAAGGAAGAGAGAAAATTAGACATAGAAGCAAATGATGGTGTCGTCTTTCATCTCAATGAAAAATGCAACCATTTCTATGTTATTTACGTTGTTTACCGCACGACGAGTTTCGTGTCTGCCAACGATTAAATATCGTTTTATTTCCGTAGGAATTAGTTTACTGACTGGCTGTGGTAATAATAATAATAACAACAACAACAACAATAATAATAATCATTGTACTAATGGTCGTACATTGTCTTTTACTTTTCTTTTTTCATTAATTGTGTTCTGTAATCATTCTTGGTATTGTTGGTAAAAATATCTAATTGCTTTAAATTATTTACTCTATCTTTCTGTCTGTCTGTCTGTCTGTGTATCTATCTATCTATCAATCTATCTATCTATCCATCCATCTACCTATGTATGTATCTACGTATGTATGTATGTATATATGTGTATATATATATATATATCTATATATATATATATATATATATATATATATATATATATATATATATATATATGTACGTATATATATATATATATACGTATATATATATGTACGTATATATATATACGTATATATATATATATACGTGTATATATATATATATATATATATATATATATATATATATATATATATATGTGTACGTACGTATATATATATATATATATATGTGTACGTACGTGTATATATATATATATATATGTGTACGTACGTATATATATATATATATATATGTGTACGTACGTATATATATATATATATATGTACGTATATATGCACGTATGTATGATATGTACGTGGGGTGGTGGAAAGTTCCTGGTTTGGGGGTAAAAGAAAATATGGGCGGATCAGTTAATTATGATTTTATTTAACATATTCTCCTCCCAGATTCATACGCTTATTTCACCAGTCCTGATATTAGAATATCACCAGTCCTGATATTCTAGTCCTTTTTCACCAGTCCTGATATTCTAAGCCCTGTAAAAGAACTCGTAAGTTTGAGCCTCCAACCAGGCATTTAGCGATACCCTTAAAGCCAGGAACCTTTTTAATAGTCCGTCGTGTAAATGTGTATGTATAATAACACTGGGCAATTTGTTTCTATATTTGTCTTCCTTTTTATATTTCTTCTTGCAGAAAATTGGCATGTATTAGTTTATGTAAATGACTATGGAAACAATCACATTTTGTTAAATACAAATCAGTGTGTCAGATAACAGGAAAATTTGCCAGAAAAAAACACATATATAACTATATATGAATACAGTTATGATTTCTGAATTCCTTGCTCTCCATAAAGTTGTTGTTTTGTTCCGGATAAACACTGATCAAATCTATGATCCAAGATATTTACAATGTAACGATGTCATTTTTTTTTGTTTTTCAATTTCATATTTAGAACCATATTATCCACTGTATTTGTTTATGCCTGTATAGTGTATTAAGTGAGATACTTAGCTGTTAGTTCTAGAAAATAGAGCGGTTGTTTAAGGGTTTATCAACAACTCATGTCTCATTAAGGTATTCGCATGAGGAGGCCTGCATACATAGCTATGTTAATATAGCATGAAAATTATTTTATTGGAATAAGATCTCAGTCTCATCTATTTATCAAAATATTGCAACCAACTAAACTAACCTCGGTGAAGATATGTAACTATGTGCTTAAACTGTATCTATATATGAAATTGCCCGGCTCATACCGAATTATCACATGTATATGTGACATCTACCAGAAAATGACAAACCTCACAACCTTATAATTGGAGATGATTCTGAATGCTTTCATTAGAGAGTAGCCTTGGACAAATGTAGATTGCCAATGATTTTAAGCGGAAGTTGCACCCCTATCACTTGAGGTTCAAAGAATGTGATCTGTTTTTATAACATACTAATATGTTCTTAACTGTACCCTGGGAGAAGTTGATGGAGTCTATGGAGTATATTTTGCTTTCTTTAGTATTCGTACGTTGTACAGACATTGTTAGGTCGATTTAAGGATTGTAGAACCATAAATGTTTCTGTGTAATTTAGATCTCGAGGAATTTCTCTCCCTTTAATGCTAAAGCGAATAGGTTCCGGGCCTTTATGTTCCTATATTTGAAGATGCGTTCATTGGTCTTCGTTGCATTAAGGGCTAGTTTGTTTTCAGCACGGCATATGTTATGTGCATATCTTCTTTGATCTACTCACCATGTTTCTGATTGTACGTATTAAAGGGGTGTCAGTAAACTTAGTGAAGATGATCACACAGATAAGAGATTAGCTGTAGATGCAAGGAGAACATATTGCTGTGACTCTCTATTGTTCTGAGTAAAAGAAATATGGTTGCCCAACTGCTTGGTTAGAATCTCCAAGGCCAATTTTCATATGAAGATCTTCCTTCGATACGATAGTACTGAATAAACTTCATATTGACATAGCAACTCCGCTCGTCCATGTGGATGAGGGCATCGTGAAAAACTCGTGACTTAGCATAACGAGGACAATGGACAAAATATAATTACTACAAATACCATACAAGAGAGAGATAATTTTTCAAGGACAGTTTATTTATAATTGCATTGAACTTATTTCGAAGATAAATTGGAAAAGATTTAAATTAGTTCTTTTACCTAAAGTATGAATACAGCTATATAGTTTGGTACGCCACAAAGGGGACCCTACGTGATGGTTCAGTCTTCCAGAAATAGTAGCCAAGTTTCTCTCAAATTATATGTAACATGTCGCCTTGAAAAGAAAGACATTGAATAATATAGTTCTAGTAATACAATGAAGAACGGAATGACATGCCTTTCATTAAGGAAATCTAATGAATCAGGACTGCACTGAGACTAAAAAGGATTAACAATAATGCAGTTTGACTCATTTTCTGAATATTTAATGCTCACCAGGACATTTTAAAGTTAACGTAACCTCTCTAATTGTTTTATTTATTATGCATTCTTCCTAATATAAGCAAATAACTTTTAACACAAACTTATCCTGCCATACCCCACACCAATGATTTATTTTACAGTAGTGAACGATACAAGTATTATAACAATGTACAGTTAGAAAACTTGATACTCAATATTGTAATTAAAATATCTTAACTGTATGTTGATTTTTTTTTTTATCTAAATACAAGTTTCATATTAAAATATGCCTATTTCTGGCAAGTTCTTAAATGGCGTTTTAAAATATAAACCCATCTAATGAAATCCACGTAATACGTTTTATTTTTAACATCAAATTTCTATTTATCATACTTTTATTTTATCTTCTTAAGAATTATTGATTCAGCCTCATTTGCAATCAAGCCATCTGCAACTTCTTATAATTCTAACAGTAACTTCATATGTGCTAACATGACAAGCTAATATCAGTTAATGAATGAGGATTTGCCTTACGCGAACACACACAAAAAAAAGACAGAATAGCTATTTATAACAAACAGTTTCCTTGTACTATTTACTTCTCTGTTTTATTCATAAATGTAAAATTAAATCTTAATACGTCCGGATTATGGTAATTCTCTCTCTCTTTTTCTCTTTCAATCTTGTCTCTTCTCTCTCTCTCTCTCTCTCTCTCTGTCTGTCTGCTTATCTATCTGTTTGGCTATCCATTCATCCGTTAAGCGATTCTCTGTCTGTATGCTTGTTTAGTTGTTCTACCAGTATCCTCTCTTCCATCCGTCTGTTTGCCTGCTTATCTATCTATCTATCTATCTATCTATCTATCTATCTATCTATCTATCTATCTATCTATCTATCTATCTATCTATCTATCTATCTGTCTGTCTCTGTCTGTCTGTTTGACTGTCTGTCTGTATGTCTGTCTGTCTGATTGCTTGTCTGTCTGTCTGTCTGTCTGTCTGTATGTATGTATGTATGTCCGTCCGTCTGTCTGATTGCTTGTCTGTCTGTCTGTCTGATTGTTTGTCTGTCTGTCTGTCTGTCTGTATGTCCGTCTGTCCGTCCGTCTGTCCGATTGCATGTCTGTCTGTCTGTCTGTCTGTCTGCTTGCTTATATATCTCTGTTTGTCTCGCCGTCTCTGCCTCTCTCTCTCTCTCTCTCTCTCTCTCTCTCTCTCTTTCTCTCTACTTATCTGCCTATCTGTCACTCTATCTACCTATCTCTTTATGTATGTGCCCGCTTGTGTGTGTGATTGTTCAACTTAACTGAGTCAAAGGCATTTTTTTTATGTATCATTACAAATTAATGATGCCTCCCCCCCATTCTTCTCTTCTCATTCTACGCTTCTTTTATCCCTTCTTGTCGTGTGTCTATGTTGACTGACATCTCATATAAACCGACTACGATATATACGAAACTGATATCTCGTATCAGGTTGCATTGATTGTACCCACATGACGTTTTGTAAGCTTTGTAAGTGATACCTTTTATTTATCAGGTCCCTTATGGAAGCTCCAACGACATATATGTACGTATATATATTATATAGAATGACAGATCGATTGGTCTCTGAAAGGTCCTATCGCTAATTTCTGTTTCAAGCAAATAATCTAGGTCGTTTACAAATGCATATGTAGACCACTGGAATATTATTATATACGTATATTGTGTTTGACTGAAAAAAGAAAGCTAAGGAGAAAAAAATAAAAGCCTTCAGATGTTTCGTATAATTGGAAGAAACGTTTCTTATTTAATATAGCTTCTACGATATTCATTTACACAAACTAGTTTTTTTCCCCTTCTTCGTTATCTTATGAGTAACAAACAGCCGAGTGCATGAAGTGTTTGCTGAGGAGTTTGTGAGTTCGTATTTCGTCATTGATGACGAAAAGCGTTCCACCCCCTTCCCAACTTGAATGGAAACTGAGAACGATTTAGCAAGTGAAGGGTAGAAATGTTTGCTAATTGACTACGTTTGGCATAGAAATCGTATACTGTCAACACGCATGCGAGAATACGTGAATGCATTTAACTGCTGTACATATAAATATTTTTCATTCTCATTTCATATAAATACATTTCTCTCGTTTCACCGAGGATTCTTTTGTTGTATTTTTGCTATTTTCCTAACATCCCTAAATATTCACCCAATAATTTCGTATATTTTATGTTGTGTATATGAATATACACACTTACACATGTATGAACGCTACAAACTCATGCTTGTTCATCCAATCATCTAACGATAATTTTCTTTATTTTGTGATCTTTTGATGGTTCTGCATTCGAATGCAGACAGGGTATCTAAGTGCTTGATTGTAGTGCCAAAGGTATTATAGACCATTTTTTCTGTTCTCCTAGCTGTCCTGAGAGCGTATCAACTCAATATCTCCTATTCTCGTCTAACAGTGTGATGGCTAAATCAGTGGCAGGCAGCCGTGTCATTTAGTTCTGTATGATTAATTAATGTTAGTTTGTTAGTTAGTTAATTTTTTGGCTCAAAAAGCAAAAAGCAAGGCCATGTAGGGGGACATGGAGTTATGTACAGGGTGGTGTTCATGTAAAGAGTTCAGGCCATCTTCGTCGGCATCTTCACCATCTCGTCCGGTAGCTTATTCCATGGATCCGCAACCCGGACGGAGAAAGCCCCTCTCCTTCGATTGAGATGAAATCGTCGCAGATAGAGCTTTTCGGAATGACCCCGCAGCCGACGCTCGGGAGCAGGAGTGAAGAACAGCTCTTTCGAGAGGTTACACTTTCCGCTTATGATGTTGTGAGCAAGAATGAGATCACCACGGCGTCGTCGTTTTTCTAGAGAATAAAGGTCGAGCGTCTTCAGCCTTTCTTCATAAGACAAATTCTTGAAACCAAGAGCCATGTTGTTAATCTTCAGGGTAGTCTGTGAACCGCCTTCTTTGGTCGTCCAGCCGGTCGTAGAAGTTCTTTTGGTGCGTTTAAAATCAAGGATTGTCAACTACGAAGTGATTTCTATGTACTCGTAGCTCGGATTAATTTCTACTGATCTAGATTTGACGCAAGATTTCTTTGGGTATTATCATCTTATCTCACCAGATGACGGAAAGGATTTAAAGGCGTCTATAGTTTCAATATATCGGCTGTGATCCATCTCCTACACAAATACGAAGGAATCGAAACACGGATTGCTCTGTAGACAGGGACCTCAGTACAAAGGCTGAGTTAGTTGTTTTAAGACACTTTCTTTCTTAACATTCCACTGGATACGGTAGTCTGTCTGAGGCGATTTAAAATTTACCGGTCCAGTGAGCAGGCGTTGGAAATCATGTTGTCAAGGCAACGAGTTGGGAAAGTGCAGCTAGTTAAGTTAGTTATTGCTGTTGCAATAAAAATGTTGGGTGGCGGGGGGCATGCGCATTTACTGCTCACCTTGCATATACATAGCTTAAATATACTCACATAAACATACACACACACTCGAAATTATTTTCTTTTTTCTCTTACGTATATTAATCGGTATCTTTTATCGTTTACCTTTTACTTGTTTCATTAGATTGCGGCGATGTTGGGACACCGCCTTAAAATTTTAGTTGACTGAATCGACCCCAGTACTTATTTTTTAAGCCTGGTACTTATTCTCTCAATCGCTTTTGCCGAACCGCCAAATTACAGGGACGTAAACACACCAACGCCGGCTGTCAAGCGGTGGTGGGAAGACAAGTACAGACACAAAGACACACACGCACACACACACACACACACACACACACACACACACACACACATATATATATATATATATATATATATATATATATATATACGACAGGCTTCTTTCAGTTTCATCTATCAAATTCCCCCACAAAGCTTTGGTCGGCACGAGGTTATAGTAGAAAACACTTGTTCAAGGTGCCTCGCAGTAGGTCTGAACCCGGAACCATGTGGTTGGGAAGCAAGCTTCTTACCACACAGCCACTCTTGCGCCAATATGTTTTAGATATTTTACTTCTGTTTTCGATAATTAAGAATTAGTGAAAATTTCCTACTCAATTTAACATCTACCGGTGCGTATACATGCAAACACACATTCACATGTATCACATTAATGTATCATGTATATATATATATATATATATATATAATATATATATATATACCCCTTAAACTTTTATACAAATGAGACACAAACAGTTACGTATGAAAATAAAATTCATAAATGGTGGCTTTGTTTTTGTTGATGGGATTAATTTGGTCTTTAAGCAGTTCATATTTGCACAATGGGTGGTGGTATGTGACCTTTCACCATCACAGGCTCCATTCTAATCGATAAATGGCAACAGGAAATAATTTCTAACCCCTCCAGTTCAATCCAATCCCAAAATAGGATTCTCATTTCTTTTGTGTTATTTCGGTATTTGCAATTTGCAAATTTTCATTTAATAAGCACTCTTAACTTTTCCCAGTTTTCCCAGCTACTTTGTAAATCTTGTTAAAGGAGAGAGAAATGGAAGAAATGAAATTTAAAACAAGCATTCCAAAACATACGTTTTGCTGCTATAGTTACCCGCACCAGGAGAAGAACAATTGTAAATTAACAATTACAACCGTTTCATCGAGGTTGTTATCCCATCATTTACTCGTTTTTGACTCGAGAAAAAGAAGAGAGAAAGAGAAAAAGAAAAAAGACAGAGAGAGGATGGCAGGTGGAAAAGCAGTGACTGCTACAAACAACTGTAATATTGTTACAACGTCAACATAAAAACGTTTAAAATATTTAAAGCAAGCAAGCTCCAATTACCAATACAAACATAGTCAACGACCAAAGAGTCAAAACTCATCAACGTTTCGAATCAAATTTTCATGAGCTTCACTCGTTTTCACTTTGCAGAAAATATCGACAATTGTCAAAACAAACACGAAAACCAATCATAACAATTCCAAAATTGTAATCCACTGTAGTCACAACGATTACAACTACTAATGCTATGCAACGTGGTGTGGTGACTCGACTTTATAGATATAGCATCTCAATCTACTGTGGATAATATAGTGGGTTGTCCGGAAAGTTCGTGCCAATTTTTAAAAGAAAGAAAAAGTCAATAAATACTTGCCATTACATTTTTAATCAACCATTTTGTTGCACAATGAGTCTCCATCTTTCCTTTAACTTGAAAATACCCTCTTCCCAGAATTGAGGCAGTTTCATGGCAAAGAATTCATCAAGGTATCTTTTTACATCATCCAAGGAATTGAAATTTATACCATTATGCAGAGACCTGAATAAGTGGAAATCCGAAGGAGCAATATCTGGCGAATATGGAGGGTGAGGGGTAACACATCCCAGCTGAGCTGCAGCAATGTTTGTCTGGTTCCCAAAACATCAAGTGCCGAAAATGAACTTTCTTATCTTCTATTTTAAAGGGTTACAGAATTAACACAGGTTATATGAACATAAACCTTCTTCCACGAAAAGATAGCTTAATCTGTGCTCTAAATGAAGGTGTAGTCAAATCCTATTTTATGGATTCAACCAAGTTCTAAAATAAGTCGAAATGTAAGCTGCTATAAATCGGCACGAACTTTCCGGACAACCCAATATATTTTACAGTTTTGTGAAAGGAAGTAAAAGGAAGTACTTTTCGATAATGGATACCAAGGAACACTGAAAATAGAATGTAGTGCTTTTGATAATAAGTGTGCTTCTTCAGGGTTTATGTAGGACAAAGCAACAACGACACCAACACAAAACCAACAAGAAAGCTTCTACGTGGTCGTTGTTATTTTAAATATAGCAGAGAAATCTGAAGTCACATGTATTAGATAATGTATATAATTTTTGGTGAAATATGTTTGGACAAAATCAAGGGTGAGATAGGTTAGAGCAATTTTGATCATAGGTCTGCTCATTCAAGGGTGACTCAGAATTGAACGACTGT
>NC_043001.1:35914615-35929615 GCF_006345805.1 Octopus sinensis | reverse complement strand
AGAGAGAAAAAAAAGGGGGGACTAAATGAATAACAAGGGCCACTAGTAATACGTTTCATTCTTCCATGAAATGTAAGCCATTCTGTGAATAGAACACTGCTGTGGCGAACTGTGCAGTCTGTTGAATGTAATGAATTACTTCAGCAATATGCACCTGATGGGTGTTTCTTTTACAATTGCCCCACTGAGCAGCTAACCTAGTAATTGGTTTGTTAATGCCCACATTGTCACATTGAGTTATCACTATTTGTACATTATTCCATCAACGTTTAGGAGAAAGGGATCACGCCTTTTTTTAATGGTTGTGCTATGGTTCTAGAAATACCTATAACTCTGTTAAATTTTGAGAACAGTTTTCGTGTCTGCCGTAATCATTTCCGCCATTACCTCCCAGTCGTTCTTACAAGCTTCCGCACCATCGTTTTCTGATTCTTCATTGTTGGCTTACATTTTTGTCTTCGATGGAAACACAAAGACGTTTATGGTTGAAAACACGCTCTTATTTGCTGATTGTGTGAAGTTTATTCCATTTTTTCTCTTTTACTTGTTTCAGTCATTTGACTGTATTCATGCTGGAGCACCGCCTTTAGTCGAGCAAATCGACCCCAACACTTATTCTTTGTAAGCCTAGTACTTATTCTATCGGTCTCTTTTGCTGAACTGCTAAGTTACGGGGACGTAAACACACCAGCATCGGTTGTCAAGCGATATTAGGGGGGACAAACACAGACACACAAACATATACACACACATTCATACATATATACATATATACGACGGGCTTCTTTCAGTTTCTGTCTACCAGATCCACTCACCAGGCTTTAGTCGGCCCGAGGCTATAGTAGAAGACACTTGCCCAAGGTACCACGCAGTGGGAATGAACCCGGAACCATGTGGTTTGTTAGCAAGCTACTTACCACGCTGCCACCCCTGCGCCTAACTTTGTACCTATATTTTCTTCAACAGTTTCATCATAAATGAATAAGATAACCTAGCTGTGATTTTGATCCACCAGTTGCACTCGTTTGTGCGTGGTTCGTTAAAAATATTTATAACAGTTTAAGAACTTGGGCTATCTCAAGCCTTGAAAGTTTACCATATATTGTGAATTCCCTGATGATCAGTTTATTAAGTATTTTGACCAAATACCTTGTTACTTAATGTAGCAGTTACCATGCCTATTACTGATTTTGTCATGCTCCGAACGATCATTTACTCTTGGTGCAATGTGCATGATTTGAGCTCCGGATGTACAGAAAACCGCAAGAGATACTCTAAGGTTTCCATCCGATGCAGTATATAAGTATACAGACTTGTATACATGTGTTTATGCATCAGTACGGTTTCTGACGCTTTGCCTTATACGTTGGTACACTGCAATGCAGAATTATTGCACAATGCAGAGCCATTCAGATCCAGTTCAAGACCGATTACTACGAATCTAATTATGAAAAATAATCTTTGAAAGTCTTTCTATCGACTTGGCTATTTTTAACTATGGGTGCAAAGAAAAGCATTTCAAGTAAGGAATTTATACACATGCACACACACATACATATTGCATATATATATATATACAATAGAAATACAAAATGGTTGACGGTTAGTAAGGAGAGACACACAAATAAGAAAGAAGAAAGCAAAGGACCACTGATGCGGTCACAGGAGTGTGACGAAAGAACTCTGGCCGAAATAAGATTAAGATTAATGTAAAAAATAAATAACGCTGAAGCAAAGTAACACCAAATATATAGTGCGTGTGTTTTTATTGGCTGAACTGGCAAAACGACCATTCCTAAATACAACAATATATTATATATATATATATATTGTTGTATTTAGGAATGGTCATTTTGCCAGTTTAGCCAATAAAAACACACATATATATATATATATACATATACATATCTATATCTATATCTATATCTATATCTATATCTATATCTATATCTATCTATCTATCTATCTATATATATATATATATATATATATATATATATATATATATATATTATATATAATATTATATTAATGTTTTTGACGCTGTTACCTTCAATGTGTTAGAATGTGGAAAGAAGACATGCAATTATTTTACATGTGGAATAGTTGAGACAGATTCAAAATGGTAAATGATAACTTACTTAGATTGCTTGTCTACCGGGTATTAAAACAACTAACTATAGTGAACTAAAAATATAAAACGTCTTGGTTACCAATAAATTTGTTGTTGAAAGAATGGCTCAGTGAGTATTCAGAGAATATTGACGGTTCAATATTTTACTAAAGATATGTAAGACATTTTTGGAATATGCTTTATTCGGACATTGGACAATGATTCTGATATGAGCCAACAATATTATTGACGTCACAAGCTAAAGCTGTGACGAATTAGCAGTAAAAATAATGACTGCATTGACAGCTTTCAGACTGAGTCCTTTAAACTGACACACAAGAATATTTAGGAGCTCTCTTTAACTCTCTCTCATTTCTTGCTTTCTCTCTGTATATGGTGTACGTAAACATGTATACATTTATGTAGATACATGTGCGCTTGCTTACGCACACACATATACGTAAATATATATATCACTGTATTTTTGATTTTGGCATACCTGAAATCCCTGAAGAGAATGTGATATTTAACCGTGCTATTATCTAACATCCGGTTTTACAACGCAGTGTGAAACCGATTGGCAAGGTCGCCTGTAATACATCTTATGATACTGTGTACTTTGATTAATACATACACGCATATAAATGTATGTATGTATGTGTGTATATCACGTCATAATAGCCGAGGTGAAATATAAGTCATGGTCTCCATGATAATTACTATTTAAACTTATCAGTGATATTTCCTCAGCGATAATTTCGTCCTCCAATGTGTGGAACAGATTGAATACATTTACACAGATATTTTTATTTCCAAAAATTTCTTGATTGCTAAAAAAAAAATATAAACATAAAAATAAAGTATAAAAAGAAATGATTTTAACAGTTATCGATGTAACATAAAATGAAATACGTATAAACGATCTTTTGCACTCAAATGTGCGCATGCAGGCGTTCATGCATTGAAGACCTCACGCAGGTGTGTGAAAATAATATTTAACCCTAACATGCTACGTAAACAAGGAGAGAAAATCCACAAGATTTGCAAACATGCGTGTAAGGTTGTATATATGTTCGTGTTTCTATGTAGATATATATTTTTCAAATGTCAGTTGATGTCGGTTGAAACGTGTGCAACATTCGTCTAAATTTGCTGTAGATACACTGCCCCACCAAATATGTATGTATGTGAGTATATATGTGTGTATCAAAGTTTATAATATATATATATATATATATATATATATATATATATATATATATATTATATATATGGGGGAGAGAGAATTCACAAACGAAAACAAAAGACGAAGACATGCACTGTAGACAACAAACAGATGTAATAGTTTAACACTCGGGAAGTGAAAAAGTCTTTACGTTTCGAGCCTACGCTCTTAAACAGAGAGATTTATGTATGTATTTATGTATGTATGTATGTATGTAATTATATTAATATATAAATAATATATATATATATATATATATATATATATATATTAATATATATATATGTGTGTGTGTGTGTGTGTGGTGGTGTGTGTGTGGTTGTGTGGGTGTGTGTGTGTGTGTTTGTGTTTGTATGTATATGGTATGCGAAAAATGTATTTTGTGCATTGCGTCCGTGAGTAATTGTGTCCGTTTGAATATTTGCCTCGGATCTAAAATAACCATACCAGTATAAACATGTGTATTCGCATGCATATTCCTAATTTATATATATATATATATATATATATATTATATTACATAGTATGAGTATGATGTGTGCTAAACCATATTTACAATGGTGTTTGTAAACAATTGGATGAATACACAATGGTATTCACTCACATAAACACCATATTCTCTGTCTCTCTCTCTCTCCTTCTCTCTGTCTCTCCCTCTGACACACATACACAAAAATATATCTATGTACACATGTAAAGCCACATATGAAGGCGCAGACGTGTATCTGTATTGGTTTAAGCGCTTCGAAACTAGATATCTACGCATATAGTCATAACTATGGGTGCGAATGGGAAGTGACATAGCGGTCGTGTCTCTTGTAAATCTCAAATCGGGAATTAACAAATACTCAATATGACATACACGCACACCTAACCACATACACATACATGAACACATGCTACCACAAATGCACAAGCACACACATAGAATGATACACATGTACTATCTCATGTATCTGATTCATACATGCAAACACCCCCCTCTATATATATGTATATATATGTGTGTGTGTGTGTATATATATATATAAATATATATATATATATACATTTTTTATGTAATATATTTATATATATATAATAATTTATAATATATTTATATATATATAGGTATATATATATATATATATGTATATATATATATATAATATATATATATATATAATACATACATACATGTATGTGTATATTTATGTCTGTGTGTATGTATATATATATGTATATGCATATATATATATATGTATGTATATATAATATATATATATATATATATATATGTATACGTATACAACCTATATATATATGCATATACATATATATACATACACACAGACATAAATATACACATACATGTATGTATGTATTTATATATATATATATATATCTATATATATATATATATATATATATATATATATATGTATACGTATACAACCATATATATAGGTATGTACATATATGTATGTATATATGCATATGTTTTATTTATTATTTTGTTGTTATATATATACATATGGATGTATATATTTTTATATATATGTATGTATGTATTATATATATATATATATATATAATATATATATATATATATATATATGTGTGGTGTGTGTGTGTGTGTGTGTGAATATATGCTTCGCATGCACTCACACATGCGCATATAAATATAAGTCCGGTGAAGAGTGAACGGTTCATCTATGTGAGTTACATAAGCACTAAAACATTTTATGTTCGAGAAGACCATTAAATCTATCAGAGCTGGAATTTCCTTTGTCTCGACCCTCTTTTCTTTTGAGTGTTCACTCTGAGGTGACCCCCACGGCTTTCTTGTCATATTTCTTCTGGAGACATCTTAGCTTTGGCACCTCACAACTCGTCTTCATTCTGACGTCTCCCTTGTCATGTTGTCGCCATTGCTCTACAGTTTACCAGCTGTCGTTTTCTTATCCCCCATCCCCATTCAACGTTTAATTCCTTTCTCTCTGTCTGTCTGTCTGTCTCTCTCTCTCTCCCTCTCTCTCTCTGTCTCTCACTCACTCGCTTACCCACTCAAATCCTCATTCTTTTACAGATTTCTGTCTTACCTCACGCAGTCCTTTTCCTACACTATCTTTTACATCACTTCTCGAAATTGTAGTGCTATTTGTATATTTCCTTCCTGTTTATATGCGTAGACTTGTGTGTGTATGCATATTCATATATATATATATATATATATATATATGGATATGCACCGTCCCCGTAACTTAGCGGTTTGGCAAAAAAAGACACCGATAAAATAAGTACTAGGCTTACAAAGAATAAGTCCTGGGGTCGATTTGATCGACTTAAAGGCGGTGCTCCAGCATGGCCACAGTCACATAACCGAAGCAAGTAAAAGAGTATATGTATATATATATGTATGTATATGAATGTATGTATATTTGCACACACGCACACACACATATACATCTATATTATTCCTTTATTTTAACGTTATGCCAAAATCTCATAGTGGAGTACATTTTTATAAACGTTTACAAGGAAGATTTTGACAGTAACTTCGAACCTTCTATTGATGAAGGTGAGCATGCCAAAACTTCGAAGTCACTGTTTGTTTTTCTTTTGTAGCACACACTCAGGCATACATACACACATATATGTTATTCCTTTTATTTTCTTGCTATCGGCTATTACCATTGGAATGCAGTCATACTAGAGTTTTATCGATCATATTGTTGTGAAGATTGCTAAGCCATCATATTTACGATTCCGTGTCTCACCACAGGTGCCGATGTAAAACAAACTCTGTGTGTGTGTGCGCGTGTAAGAGTATGTGTGTGTGTGTGTGTTTCGTTCTTTCTCTCTCTCACTCTCATCGATACGATCGGTTAAATCCCAGTATGGTGATTAACCGATCATATTGATTTCCAGTTCTCATTTTACGGCTTGGCACTTATTCTATCGAAATGTTTTACCGAACCGCCAAGTCAGGTCTGTCTGTCTGTCTATCTGTGTGCGTATGTCTCTCTCTCTCTTTCTCTCTCTGTCTCTCTCTCTCATCAATATCAATAATCTCCAGTATGGGGTTTAACCGATCATATTAATCTCCAGTACTTATTTTAAGGTCTGGTACTTACTCTATCGAAATGTTTTGCCGAACCGCTATGTCACGAGGATGCAAAAAAAAAAAAAAAAACTGTCAAGCAGTGGTGGTGCTTGTGTAGGACAAGCATTAACACGAACACAAACTCTCTCACACACACACACACACACACACATACACACACACACACACACACACACACCACACACATATACACACGCGTATCTCTATATACTACATCTTTAACTGCATTTCGCTAGGATTTCGACGCATTTCATAATTTCAAAATTTCAGGATTTTGACGGATTTCATAATGAAAATCCCAATACATTTTTTTACATCAGAGTATTTCCTTATATCCTCTATCTTTTCCTTCCTACATTGTCTCATTCTGATTCTCATTATCGAAAGAGAGAGAACTAGTTTTTTGTTTTAAATGTTTTATTACTGAGACACTTAGACCCCTTCTTTAACTTCATTATATATTCATCGCTTCATTTAATAACACCCCGCTGTACCCCGTCATCGCTGTCATTGTCGTCCTCGACGCCGTCGTAGTCTCGCGTCTTCTCATCATGGACTAATCAGTTCCGTCTGTTATTGTTGCTTCCTTTTTTTATAATTCCTCCTCCTCCGCTCCGATTCTTCTTCCTCTTCCCATCCTCTTCTTCTTCCTCTCCCCCTTTTGTTGTTGTTGTTCTTCTTCTTCCTCTTCCCCTCTTCCTCTTCCCCTCTTCCTCTTCCCCTTTTCTTCTTCCCCTCTTCTTCTTCTTCTTCTTTCCCTCTTCTTCTTCCTCTTCCCCTCCCCTTCTTCCTCCTCTTCTTCTTCCCCTTCTTCCTCCTCTTCCTCTTCCCCTCTTCTTCTCCTTCTTCTTCTTCTTCTTCTTCTTCTTCTTCCTCTTCTTCGTCTTCTTCTTCCTCTTCTTCTTCCTCTTCGTCTTCCTCCTCTTCTTCCTCTTCGTCTTCCCCTTCGTCTTCCTATTCGTCTTCCTCTTCTTCTTCTTCCTCTTCTTCTTCGTCTTCTTCTTCTTCTTCTTCCTCTTCCTCGTCTTCATCTTCTTCTCTCCTCCTCCTCTTCTTCCCCTCCCCTCCTTCCTCTCCTCCTCCTCCTCCTCCCCCACTCTCACAGTTAATGTTCATTAAAGACCCACTGCAGCTTGATATCATCAAATATCATACGACTATGTATTATTTACCTTGTAACTTTAAACGAATCGGTTATTGCTATTACCCACTTGAAATCTTGCTCTTCATGTCTCTTGCTCTTCATGTCTCTTACTCTTCATGTCTCTTGCTCTTCATGTCTCTTACTCTTCATGTCTCTTGCTCTTCATGTCTCCTGCTCTTCATGTCTCTACTCTCATGTCTCTTGCTCTTCATGTCTCTACTCTTCATGTCTCTTGCTCTTCATGTCTCTTACTCTTCATGTCTCTTGCTCTTCATGTCTCTCTCTCATGTCTCTTGCTCTTCATGTCTCTTACTCTTCATGTCTCTTGCTCTTCATGTCTCTTACTCTTCATGTCTCTTGCTCTTCATGTCTCTTGCTCTTCATGTCTCTTGCTCTTCATGTCTCTTACTCTTCATGTCTCTTGCTCTTCATGTCTCTTACTCTTCATGTCTCTTGCTCTTCATGTCTCTTACTCTTCATGTCTCTTGCTCTTCATGTCTCTTACTCTTCATGTCTCTTGCTCTTCATGTCTCTTACTCTTCATCTCTCTCTATCCGTCAACACGCACAAATGCATACTGACATACCCTTCGCATGATTGTCTATATACGTCTATATACGAATAGGGAAGCGGAAACATCCCACACACTCATGCTCGCCACAATTGCACACACAGACATGTATACTACTCTTACACTGACTATGTTCAGGAATTTGTGTGTTACTTCTGTAGTTTGACACATGCGGGTGGCATCGTGAGTTACGTCATCTTGGAGCCACATTGTTGAAGTAGCGCAAAGCAGTGATAAGAAATAAATAAACTTTAGGTTACCTCAAATGTGTTTGTGGCGTATATTAACTTCTAAAGGCAATTTCACTGCAGTTTACCGTGGAGAAAAAAAATTCTCTCATACGTTAAGAGTGTAAATACACCATTATCAGCTCAGTGGCGCCTTCTTCTGGAATCCTAGATGCATTTCTGGATCTTTAGCTTTCCTCTGTAGGAGATACCGAAGAGAGATAATTCTGAGCTGATTAGAAAACTGTAACTCTATAACAAAACTATCACCGCTTAATTGCCAATTAAATTCACGCAAACGCATTTTTTCTAAATCCAAGACAACGAGTCGGTCATAGCAATTAATCATTTTGGATCAAGTTTAATTTCACAGTCATAGTGTTAAAGTTTGCAAACTTTAATCAAATTACACCATGATTTCTTAAGCTGAATCTTAAAAATGAAATTCCTGTACTTCCTTCTTTAGAGTGAATTAATTTTTTTGCACAAGCAAATGAAGTGACTGAATATTTTCTCCTTCCTAATGAGAGTGAACACGCCTCTCTAATAGTAAATATCAGTAATTCATCATATGTTTTACCATGCTGAAATTCTTTTGGAAACTAGTTTATACAATGAATGTCAAGGACTCTTTTAAGTTTGGACTCTTTGTTCAAATTGTTATTTGCGTCATCTCCCCATTACTGACATTACACGGGTAATTTGAGAGCTAACCTTCTATTGCAAAACCGCATGTTTGCGTATGTCAATAACTCACCCTTATTACCATTTTCCATGAGTTATACCGAGCGTTTTCGTAGCTAATCTTAACCAGTTCTGAATGATTAATTCAATGTCTGACGGAAGTGTGGGTCTGTTCGAAACATTAGATATTTGTGTGCTGAGAACACAAACATACCACAGATCTTGCGTTTATATAATTAACGTTTGTCGAATACACATGCGTGCGTAAAGTACTAGCCTCCTTGTGGATCTCCTTCTTTTGATCATTGCTTAAGAAAGTCAACCAACTTTCACATCGTCTACATACTACAAGCACCAGCTCTAGAAATCTCTAATAATTCAAATCATAGAAGCTGGTGATTAATAAAATACTCCTAGACATGTAACGCTACGACCTTCACACGTCCATATCCAAATTCCCTAAGCGTCCACTTGAATCACATGCAGCCGTGCTGCAGCTATACAAGCAAATATAACCGAGGCAGCGATCCCTCACAATCACCGTCTGAAAGACATTTAATCGCCTCCTCAATTGCATTAGCATCTTTTAGTTCCTACTAACTTTCCAAAAATCTTCTAGCTGTCACTTTTCAATTAAAATGTCTCTGTAATTATCGCTCTTACCGATAAACCGATAATCTTTACTGCGATGTCACATAGCATACCTTCCACGCGCACACATACAAACACTTTGCACTTTTCACTCCTTAATTTCTCTCATAATTTAGCTCAAGTTGAGCATAGTTAACAGTCCAAAACCTTGTCCAGGAGATTCAAATCAACAAGCTGACCGGGTCTGATATTTTCTCGGTTATATGTAAATATTCCCCAATTCTTAGTCTTATCTTAGGCAAATAACTTCAATATTTCTCTTCCTACAAAAATGCACAAGTTAGGTTTCGAGGATTGCTCCACTATCTTCAAGGTTTATTAAAATTGCATATCCTATAGACCTCACCTGACCACATCACGTTTTTGCTTAATTCAGCACTTTACGGAACCGTTACCTACAAAAGTGACAAGCCAATAATTATCGTCGTTACCAATATCTGTTACTGTAACGCTTCTATTGCGCTGTCCCTAACATTCAGGTACGAACTTCTAGGGCCTGTGTGCAATGCACGCGCTCAGCTCGCTATGCTTGTCTCCGCTGGTGAGATGGAAGTTAAGGTTAGTAATCAGTTCAGTGAGACTTAAACTAAGAGACGTAAAGCAAAAATTTGCACTCTCTTACCATCCACAATAATTCCGTTTATGCCAAATCTGCCATTCCGGTATTTTCAATAAACATACAATCATACATACATACATGGACGGAAGGAAATAAAGCAATAACGACAACAGTACTTAATGTGAAATTGATTAAGAAACTAGAGCAAGTGGTAGTTTATCAAGTTACATTTAAATCTTCATCAATTAATTTAAAAATAAACTATGGTACTGGAAAAACCTCAATCGATAATTAAGAGAATTCAATTAAGTGAAACAGTTGTTTATTCTACATACATACACAGTACATTTATACAGACATACGTATAAACACACACAATTATACACAAACAAAACATACTCCTTTAATATACACGTATACACACGTATACACACAGTGTTTGCCTTATGAATGTACGTACGTACGTACATATATGTATTTATGCATGTTCGGTATATGTATGTACGTATGTATGTGTGTTTGTATGTATGTACGTATGTATGTGTGTATGTATGTATGTATGTATGTATGTGTATGCAAGAGAACAAAACAGTGATAATGTATTGTGTTTATGTCTATTATTTGTTGTGTGTATTTAAAGAGAGCTACTATTTGTCGTATGAGTAAAATTTTCATTTTCCCAGTCAAGCAATTTATCAACGTACGTTAAAATAATATTGTCAGATTTATGATGTTTAGATTGCGAAGTCGTAAATTTTACTGGTTTTCTTCATCGGAAAGATAGGTTAGTGGTGTGGGGGATACAATGAGATGTCTCGGTTGTTCTTTTTAATAGTAAGTGTTTTATGCGGATATCTCAACAAAATTTCATCATAAATAGAAAGTGATACATTTATATCGCCACAGAGATTTAAAATCTGGCGCAAGTTTGTTTTTTTATATTTTCAGATCTAAGGTGTACTGCTTTAATTAATAACATCTAACTCATTGAATAATCATCACCACCCGCTTCTTTCCATTATCCATAAATGAAACTAAAGAATTAAAAGGGGGTCAAGTAAAGCTTAACAGATTTACCAAAACAAATAGCAGTATATTAACTACAAAGGCACATACACACGCACACACTTATGTCTTTATATACGATGTATATTTCGGTTTTGGAGCAGTTTGGCAGTGTATCTATGTATCGCAAGAACCCACGAAAAGGGTATCAAGAAAGGTATGCCTCTGAAAACCTGATAAGAGTACGGGTACTGAGCTGAACATACGTATGAACTTGTCCACATAGCTTATACATTATACTTGATGCAGAACAGAAGAATTCGAACATGACTAATTTTGCGCAACCGTGATCCACCGGAAATATATATTTTTAGATGACTGTGGCCATATTTTAGATGACTGTCGAGCAAATCGACCCCGGGACTTATTCTTTGTAAGCCTAGTACTTATTCTATCGGTTTCTTTTGCCGAACCGCTAAGTTACGGGGACGTAAACACACCAGCATCGGTTGTCAAGCGATGTTGGGAGGACAAACACAGACACACAAACATACACACACACACACACACATATATATATACATACATATATACGACGGGCTTCTTTCAGTTTCCGTCTACCAAATCCACTCACAAAGTTTTGGTCGACCCGAGGCTATAGTAGAAGACACTTGCCTAAGGTGCCACGCAGTGGGAATGAACCCGGAACTATGTGGTTCGTAAGCAAGCTACTTACCACACAACCACTCCTACGCCAATAAAATTATTTTGGTGATTAAGATCTTATTACTCTATTTTTTCCTACTATTTTCATTTTATCGGGGCAATTCTTTGATTGTTTGACTTTCTTGGGGCTCAATACTCACATACACGTACACAAACACACAGGCGCATATAAACCCCTACCTCTCTCTTTTATGTATTATTACTAGTGTGTGCACACACCCAGAGATATATCCGCACGGACATACTTATATAAAGAGAACATGACTGAATGTTTTGAGAAATATATAGAAGTTTGTATTTCTCACACTCTCTGGCCAACTCAATGCACGTATGCATCTATAATATGTGAATGCTTGCTTGTTCAGTTATGTAAACGTATCATAGTGTTTACACACACACACACACACACACACACACACACACACACACACACACACACACACACACATACACACACACACACACACACACACACACTCACACACACACACGCGAAACAGCGCAAGAGAGAGAGAGTGAGACGGAGAGAGAAATAGATGGTGGAAACTCCGTTCCAATTTTCCAACTAACGTGCTTTCGCCGCCATTTTGATTCATTTCTCATTAAAAGTCGGCAGCAAATCTACTCTCCTAATCTTTCGTTTCTGACTCAACATGTCAAATTATACTTTTCCTTTCCCAGCAAAATGTATTTATTCACTTTTAGTTCGTTCTATTGCTTTAGGGAGATTCTTTTCCATTTTTTCGCTCTTTCCGTTTTTCTTTCCTCGCTACCTGTCTTTGTCTTTCTTTTCAATTATTCTTCAACATTTTCCTGTCGTTGTTGTTGTTGTGGTGGTGGTGGTGGTGGTAGTAGTGGTGGATTTTATTTGTTTTAGATGTTCTTCGTGTTTAAATTCTTTTCTATATCTCCAACCTTTTAACTCATTCATTTGTAGATGAATGAATGTAGAAAGAAAGAAGAAAATTACAAAATTATATACAAATTTGAAAATAGATTCCACGTACCATGGAAACGTATTATATTTCTTTTAAAAATTACATATATTAACGGCTATTTTGGATTGTTCTAATCACTGATTTGCCTCAAGCAACACAATTTTGCAGCGATTTAAGTTTACTCGTGTTATTATTGTTGCTGTTGTTGAATTTTGGAGTTAACGGACGTGTCTTCAGATAGCTCCGAGAAAATTTGGTTTATTTCCAAATTTTGCTGGATGAAATTTTCTTTTCAAAATTATTTTACATCGAGAGAATTTCGAAGCATACGCACGCTTGTTTTAAACATATATGTTATTTCGTGACTATTTTCACTTTTATCTTGATAGACTTCTCATTCTAGAAGAATGGAAACTACCTAGCAGAAATAAAAATAAAAAAAAACAAGATAGCTTATACGAACAAAATGAAAGAAAAAGTCAGTTTAATAAGCAGAGAGGTGTGCTTCGTTGAATGAGACAAAAAATTGGCTATTCTTTATGAATACGACACAATCAAAAGCACCAACAGCAAATACACATTCACTAGTGTCGGTAGCCAAAGAAATGCTTTAATTATTGCTCATCTCCTGCAGAAAAGAGCATCATGAAAGTAGTCCATTACTAAAATGACATGTACCTTGCCTAAAGGTAAAGATGAAAGGTTCTTAATTTCTGTTTCACAAATGAAGTAGATGATTCTTATGGCCCTCAACAATCGAAGAAATTCTGTGATATCTATAACTAAATATACATACATACATACACACACACACACACACACACACACACACACACACATATATATATATGTAACGGGAAGGTTTACGAAAATAAACAAAAGACGAAGGGAGGTGGAGTACAAATAAACAATTGTATTAGTATAGCGCTCAGGAATAGAAATAGAAAAAAGTCTTTTACGTTTCGAGCCTACGCTCTTCGACAGAAAGATACACTAAAAAGAAAAACAGGGAGAGAAACGAATGCGTATAGGAGCTAACGATCTATCATGGCGTCCTGATTTATATATATATATATACTAGCAGTATCGCCCGGCGTTGCTCAGGTTTGTAAGGGAAATAACTATAAAGCATTTTTAGAGAGTTATAGCCAAAAAATAGCAAAAAAATGGAAAAAAAATGATGGTAAATTTTTTTTTGAGAGTAAAAAAAGGTTGAGTTGCGTCCCCTAGACAGTCTGTGGTTTGTTTTTTTTTATTCTCGACCCCATGTCGAATTTATCGATTTTTTTCAGAACTGGGGGAACTTTTCAAAATTTTCGCTGCGTTAGTTTTGAATTATGACATTGGGCTATGTGTGTGTCAAGTTTCATCAGAATCGGTTGAAAGCCGTGGTCAGGGTGAGGGTACGAGAAAACAGACACACAGAAACACGCACAGACAAACTGCCGTTTATATAGAGAGATATATATATATATATATTGTGGGGAAAATTAAATGGGCGCATGTGTTTGGTTTTAAAACTGGCGAAGAGGTAAGAAAAGAGGCAGAACTGGTGTATTGCACACTTCGCTGTTAAACTGTTGCTTCAGTACGTAAGGCAACGTTATAGAAGTGTCACATCGTAGGAGATTTGTTGCGATGTTGAATCTCGTTCAGTTGATACCTTTGCCGCTTACTGCGGGTAGAGAATGAATGCTGAGACGGTTAAAAGTGATATGTGGTCAAGCAGAATCTGTATAATCATATTAGTCGTAATGACCTCTGTATATCAGAGTTATTCAGAGTCTTATGTTCTAGTCTAACAGCTAACCATTCAACTTCTATTGAAGGAGCAGAAAAAAATATCGATAAAAGGGAGAAGTGTGGTATAATGCTCAGCTGTTTCTGCCCACATGAGCTGGAAAGATACAGACAGACAGGAAGAAAGAGAGAGAGAGAGAGAGGGAGAGGAGAGAGCGAGGGGAAAGAGCAAGGGAGAGGAAGAAGAGAGGGAAGAGAGAGAGAGAGAGTGGAAAGAAAGGATGAAGAAAGTGAGAGGGGAGGAGAGGGAG
>NC_043001.1:35884615-35909615 GCF_006345805.1 Octopus sinensis | reverse complement strand
GATTAGCTTACCGAAAGATATTTAGTGTTAGCTATCGTTCTTCATTTTTAGATACAGTATCTCTGATAAAAGAATTGCAAATTATTGGTTTCAAATTTTAGCACAAGGCCAGCAACTTCGGAAGAGCGGCTAGGTCGATTAAATCGATCCCAGTGCTGTACTAGTACTTGTTTTATCGACCCCGAAAGAATGAAAGGCAAAGTAGATCCTTGTGGCACTCAAAACGTGAAAACGGACGAAATGCCTCTAAGCATTTCGCCCATAACGTCGGAGTGACCAAAGCCTTGTACGTGAAATTTTGGAATTACTTGAAGCCTATTGGTCACTGCAGGGCGTCGAACTGATGGCGGAACTTGAGGCAATGCAGTACCTCTACAGAAAGAAGATTGACCCAACCAAACAGACAAGACACTGGGAGAGGCTAAAGTAACTGAAATTCTACTCTTTAGAGAATAGGCGTGCAAGATATAAAGTGCTACGCATAAAAAGGAACCTTTGGGATTGAAAGTTATACCATCTACCGAACTGGACCACACTAAATAGTACCAAATATCTCGTCTTCTCCATCTACAAAACGACCCAGTTATGTAACAGCTTGAGTTTCAAGTGTCCACAACTATTCAGCATTCTGTTAAACTTCCTTAGAGATCTGTGAGGTGTTGTAGAGATTTTCTGGACAAATTTTCATCTGAGATAGCAGGTGAACCCATGTCGCGACACGAAGCACAAAGAAACGCAGCTCCGTCCAAATCTCTACATCACCAGAAGTACTTAAGAAAAGCAACCTATTCACATTGAAAGGCGGTGCTCTAGCATGGCATCAGCTTCTGGCTTAAATAGTAAACGGTAAAAAATAATATAACTTTAGATGTATACAATGAATAGGACGTATAATATGGGAGGAACTGTCATTCGCATAAAAGTATTCGCGTTCACTTTTCAGAGCGCAGCAGCAAGAATTAATGTAATCATTGTATTATTTGATCTGCTAGAGTGGAAATGCTGAACAGAATACATTGTGTTTTATCTAATCTTTTAGAATATATACGTTCAATATTATAGATAGTAATGGATTTAAGAAAATTTTTATAGGTTCTTTTATGACATATTTACTCATTCCATTCATGATTAGAAACATATTGTTAAAAAACAATATATTCTAGATTTATGAAAGATTCTTAGCAGTAATACTACTCAGTATTGTTTAAAACGAACTGATAGATATTAATTCGGCTTATAATATTTTGTAACGAATATTTCAGGTTTGCTCACTATTCACCTAACACTTTTATGGTTTAGTGAGAGAGAAAGAAGTCAGATAGTAGGAGAAAATTGAGCGATCGTGTTTGTTTCAGACAGTAGAAGTGTTTCAAATGCTAAATATAACTTTCATCAGTGGTATTAATCTGATGGGCTTCCGGGCAGTTTTCATCTTGACGATTTCAAACCGAACTTATTTTGCAAAATATCCTCCAAAGATGTTGCACAGTATAATCGAATGAACAATCATTCTAGTTATAACTCACTTTAAATCGTAATGTCTGGAAAATGTTCCCATCCATTTAAGATATATATATATAATTATCGACTGTTGCCGCAACCACCTCCTCGTGTAGTAATCAATGCCAACAATATCCAATTGTATGAACTAGCGTGGCCAGATAATTCTGGATCTGGGAGCTCCGTTACTTCCCCTCGATGGTAGCAAATCTGTGGTATTGAGCAGAATATTTGTTATAGCCTATCTTTTATACCAAGACAAAACAACGTACATGATAACACTTTTAATCAGATAAGATCAGAAGCCATGAGAGCCACTACATGGTACTGCATCAGGGCATTTATTATTATTATTATTATTATTATTATTATTATTATTATTATTATTATTATTATTATTATTATTATTATTATTATCATTATTCTATGTTTGACTTTTGCTTTATATTTGTACAAGTTGGCTCCAAGTCTCACCCAGAGACCTCAAGAGACAACAGGTTGGAAGTTCATGTTGTTGTTATGCCTAGTGTGCCATATATTTGGTTTTGTATTTAGTGTTGTACTAGTGAATTGGAGACCGTGGACCAAAATTTGAAACCATTATTATTGCTAACGGCGTTATTATTAACATTGTTAATGTTTTCCATTTAAGGGTAAAAAAGTTTGAGTTAAATTTGTTGTTAAATTTGTGCCATTCGAAAATCAATTAAAATTTTAACACAACTGCATTTAGGTATATATGGGAATGAGCGTTTGCACGTTCTTACAAACATATCTATCTATCTATCTATCTATCTATCTATCTATCTATCTATCTATCTATCTATCTATCTATCTATCTATCTGTCTGTCTGTCTGTCTGTCTGTCTGTCTGTCTGTCTGTCTGCCTGTCTTTTCTGTCTGTCTGTCTTTTCTGTCTGTCTGTCTTTTCTGTCTGTCTGTCTGCCTGTCTTTTCTGTTTGTCTGTCTTTTCTGTCTGTCTGTCTGCCTGTCTTTTCTGTCTGCCTGTCTTTTCTGTCTGTTTGTCTTTTCTGTCTGTCTGTCTGTCTGTCTCCATATAGCTGTCTATCCACACACTCACACGCATCTATGTTTATATATATATATGTGTGTGTATGTGAATGTGTAAGGAAAAAATATAGAGTATTCGTACAAAATGGCAAGACCGAACTAAAATTTAAAAACAACTGCTTTAAGAAAGATGAAGACAGCAGCAATTACAACAACAAATATTTTATGAGTATACGTGCATCTTTTTATTTGCTTAGTTTTCGCTATTGTATCTTTCGATGTTTAATGCTTTGAAATAATGGTATGTCGTTAGAGTTACATCAGATGATGTTTTACACTCTTCCTTTCCGAAGTATTCTTTTTATACTACTTTCTGTTTATTTTACTCTTTTATTTTTCATTTGCTCTTCCATTTGTTATGTAATTCAATCTCTTTCTTTGAGTGGTCTTTTTTTTATCCTTTTTTTCATTCTGCTTATATTGATTTTTCTATATTTCCTTAACTGTCTTTTTAGTAATATTCTCGCATCTTCCGTGTTTGATTTAACCGTTTTTATCATTAGTACTTCAATATCTTTGAAACTATATAAAACTCGCATCGTTTGACAAGATCTTTTTTAAAAATTTTTCCCCAATTACTAAAACAAGAAAAAAAAACCTATTTATATTTTTTTCGTCTTTTGTATTTTTGGTACTCAGAAATATAATGTCAGTACTGTTCTAATTTCTTGTCTTCATCACTCACTTTGGATGTATTTTAATGAGATGTACTTTAGTATTTTTCATTTGTTTTCCTATTTAACAATTTGGTCCGTGATGCAGAGCTAACCAAATAATATTTTTGTTAGTTACAAATTTTGTTGTAATAGTATTTGTGGCAGACTTGATCCATCATCCAATTCAACAACCATTCCTGGCCTTTGAGTGCTATTAGCTGAATGAATTCTCTCGTATTTGGATCACGTCCACAACCCAACGGCAATGGCGTATTTGCAATTTAGAAATTCTTCCTCACTTTGTGTAAAATTCTTGGAGGCATAACAAAAAGATCATGGTCACTATCTTTTCCTTTTTGACTCTAAAATAAATAAAAAAAGGCCACGGTAAACTAACAATTGGTCTTCTTTCACAACATTCCATTAATTATTCAGAAAGCTTGATCAATAGAAATTTTCGTAACAGTTGGACAGAAATCCTTACTTTGTTCAAAATTTCGTCACTGCTCTACGATTATAAGTCTATGTGCAACTGACTGAATAGTTTCAATATTTCAATAATATTTGGATAATATTCTTTAATTTTAATATACATCTAATCATTTGTGTTAAAATGTCCAAAATGATATTTGCTACACTATGCATACCATCGATCAACACGTAACAAACACTGTTATACACATAGGTTCGATATAGTTTCTGTTGTATCATTTTGTTCCTATGGTTTTTAAAGCAATGGAAATGATTTTCTTCCAAATAATATTTGTATGTTCCTCTGTATATACGTTTTAAGTTGGTGAGTGATGAATTTTCCCCTGTGCAATGAACATACAATGCTATTTATGAATGTAGATAATATTTGTTGTCTCCGAGAAAAATACTACCAATAGACATTTAAAAGGCAATTACTAAGACTTGAATGTAAATGATAACCACAGGGTAGTTAATAACAGGTAAATGAAATAGGATCGTGGACGGAACTAATCGATGGTATTCATCGTATGTAATACGTATCTAATTATTATATATAATTTTCGTTGTTGTCTTGTTGGTTTATTGTTTGTGTTAATGGTAAAAGAATCACCTAGCATATCACAGATATGTTTTTCGTATTTATTTCACAAGCACTTCTCGTAACGTATGAAATTACAGCGAGTGACGGTAAGAGAAATGAATTTAAAACATTTACTTTTTTTGAGAGTAAACTAAATGCAATATTCTAGTTAACTTAAGTAATACATATAGTGTGGAGGCGCGTGGCTTAGTGGTTAGGGTGTCAGCACCATGATCGTAAGATTGTGGCTTCGATTCCTGGACCGGGCGACGCATTGTGTTCTTGAGCAAAACACTTCATTTCACGTTGCTCCAGTCCACTCAGCTGGCAAAAATGAGCAACGCTGCGATGGTCTGGTGTCCGTCCAGCTGGGGAACACATACGTCATAGAAACCGGGAAAACGGGCCTATGAGCCTGGCTAGGCTTTAAAAGGGCGCATTTATTTTTTTAAATACATTTAGCATAGTAGTAGACTTCTATTCAGTGTTCGGCTTAATTTCGATTGTACAAACATTCAGTTTTGAATTCAAAGTTCACAAATACGTCTTCCACATCTCATTTGTCGCAACGTCTATTAAGAAAAGGAAAGTCCTATTATTTATGCAGAACAGGTAACCATCCTTGCCACTCATCAATATAATTTCGACTGTGTTTTACTATTAAGCCACATTACGACACACGTATGTTAAGCTTTTGTCTTATGCGTTGTATATTTACGTTCCTTACATTACGCATGCGTTATGCATATGTAATGAATTATTGATCAAATGCTGCATGTTTATATTACTGAGAGACTAATATGCTACTGAGTTTAGATTTATGCTACACATATGGCAATTATTTCATTTCCCATCTATCATATTGAAAACAAATATTGTACTGTTTTTACTGCGGCAGTCTTGTATATTTTAGTATTATGCGTTGCCCAAGAGAGGATAGACAAATATATAGAAAATTGAAAAGCAAGTTATTGCAGAAACACAGAAAAAACGCACAAAAGCGGGAGTGAAAATATATAAAATGCTTTTGCGACAGAGAAAAGTTACTCTAGACCACTTATCGTAACTCAGTAATAGTTTGGCGCCGAAACTGCTATTTGTTATTGATACAATATGGACAGTCACGTTTTGGAGCAAATCTTTTTTTTGCTTTTTCTGATATTTCTTCGTAGTTGCAGAGTTGAGAATTCAATTCTCAATTATCCAGTGCATCTGTACTCAAACATAAGTCTGTGTCTCTAAAACAAACGGAATGGTCACGACTGAGACGCATTTGATCTTAGGCTAGGCTTGCTCGATTATAATGATCTGAGAGGTAGACAACAATAACAAGAACAAGAACAAAACCAACGCGTCAGTCATGCGCTAGTATATTTGCTAACGGCCATTTATGTTTATCTTACAATAATATACTTGACATTTGAATTAAATGAAAGAAATGAAGGAAAAGATTTTTCGGCTTACACATTTCTTTTGAGAGGGGATTAAGAAAAATACATTTATATCATTTATGTATGTGTAAGCTTTTTACAACGTGTGTTATTTATTAATTTACTTGTGTACGTTTTATATTGTAAATTTTGATGGTGATGGCTATTTAGAGTGCGTAAATAAGCTTAAAATATATTCTCTTTCACTATTTCAGTCTTTCTCATTAATTTTATGTCTACGACTACGAAAACCTATATTCATAATCTCTCAACCGTATTACTGTATCTAAACGGATTATCCATTTTGGAAAAGATTTTCGGATGAGTGATGTTGAATAACATTCTTTATTGAATGTATAGATATGCATATTTATTGACCTTCACTCGAGTTTTCAAGGGAAAATAAAACCAAGTGTTGAGTCGGAGAGTATCGTTAAAAAAAACATGAAAAAAAAAACCCAACAAAAATAAAATACTCCACCTCATACTTTGGTTTCTCTTTGTCTTCTTGCTCCTAGAAATCATCATCATAGTTTACTGAAGTATATAGTTGTACACGCTGCCCCTTTAGCAATTTATGCCGCTGAGTGGGTCCTAGTCGTTAGCGTGATCAAAAATATGCAATGGTGGGTTAATTTAGCCTAACGTAATTTCTGTCCTTACAATATATATATATATATATATATATATATATATATATACCCACATACACGCACACACACTGTACATCCACTTACAGGGACCTGGAAATTTCTGGGTTGGTAACCAAGTGCCCATTTGACTGGAAGGGTTAGACTTTTAGGCTTAGTTCAAATCCCGTGTCTTCGTTTTACCTATTCTTTAATTGTTATTTATAATTTTGAAATCACTTTTGTGCACCACCAATAAGATAGTTTTAATCTATTACTATTACTCAATCAAAAGTTGTCTACATATTCAGGTATTTCTCTTTTATCTCTTTTAAACATGTCATGTGTCCTATTATTCATTATCGGCTGAGAATCAAAAGCTAAGAAATCTATGAATATAACACACACACACACACACACACAACACACACACACACACACACACACACACACACTTACACACACACACACATATATAACATCGTAATTAAAATTATTCAGTGTAGCTTGAATACGAACATTTAAAATTTCCCCAAGAGCGTTCTTTTTGTTAGTAAATGGCTAAATCTTCGCAATATCAATAATCTAATTAAACACCTGAAATTATGGTAATTATTAAATTAGCATTCATTGCATGATCTATCTTAATTGCACTGTTGAACTTCTAATATTTTATGACGCAAGCATACATATGACCTTTTCGAAACCAGTTTCCACCAACTAAAAATTTCTAACTGAAGTTGCCTAAGAGAATGTCTTTCTAATAAGATTCAGGAATCGCAGCTCAATTAATATATTTGAACCTAGTTTAATGGATGCTCAACCATTGAAATTGGATCTACACAGGACAGTGACCAACTCACTTCAATATGTTACGTACAAATCTTTTCCTCATCAAGTTAGAATGTAAAATATATTAGAATCGAAAAGAGGTACGGATACCTATTTCGTTATTACCCACAAGGGGCTAAACACAGAGGGGACAAACAAGGACAGACAAATGGATTAAGTCGATTACATCGACCCCAGTGCGTAACTGGTACTTAATTTATCGACCCCGAAAGGATGAAAGGCAAAGTCGACCTCGGCGGAATTTGAACTCAGAACGTAATGGCAGGCGAAATACCGCTAAGCATTTCGTCCGACGTGCTAACGGTTCTGCCAGCTCGCCGCCTTGTACGGATACCTATGAGGTACGGATACCCTCCTGTTTGTTTCTAAGTTTTCTTTTGTCCAACATGAAGAATATTGATGTAATGTTTTTCAATGTTTCCAGAGTTAAAGGTGAGTTGCAAGTTAATTATTTTTGATAGTCATGTTGTTTAGTTTAGCAGGGTTTGCAAAGACGGAAACATCCGGGAAAGGTTAACTGAAATTGTGATCTGCTCCTGCATAACTGCGGAGAATGTAACTTAGTAAATCAGCAATGCAATATTCCGACAAGTATATAAAATGGCTTCTGACAACTTTCACGATCAAATCGTTGCCATATAATTGACTGTCAGTATACAGATCTGCAATCACAAAGATGTGCTATTAAAATATGTCATGATAAGAAGGACTGTTGAACCAACTGCCATTGGATCCAACTATATATATATATATATCGCCATGATAGATCGTTAGCCACTACACACATTTTTTTCTCCTTGTTTCTCTCCTTGTTTCTCTTTTCTGTGTCCCTTTCTGTAGAGGAGCGTAGGCTCGAAACGTAAAAGACTTTTTCTATTCCTGAGCGTTATACTAATACATCTGTTTGTTTTGTACACCACCTGTCTTCGTTTTTTGTTTTTTCGTAAACTCTCCCAAATTATATATATATGCGTAACAGAATGAGATTTAAAAAATCCCAGGCTGAGAAAGATTTCAGAACATTTATAAAAAGAACGTCTTACAGCTGTTTCCGGGATACGGCGCGAGAAAATGGTTTAAGGAATAGTTATTATATAGAAGATATGAAATACAGAGTGTTTGTATTCATTTAAGTGTTTGTACAAAAGAAATGCCGTAACATACTTTCGTTCATACGAAGGCATGATATCGTAACTCGTGAAAATTTGTATATCTTACCAACCAAGCATAGCTACCTACATACTATTAAAACATACTAGGAACATCCGGTTTCATTTCGCTGCTGTACTCCATGAAGTGTGCATAGATACAACATAGTCTTCAGAATATCCTGCAAGTTCATTCTTTATATAATTTTGATAGTTTACCTAGATTATTAATCTATCTCGCCTATTTCCTTTGTGTAAGAAAAGCTTGTGCACAGAGAATTGAGAAGATTATCGATTATCCCGTTATGTTTGCAAAGCAATTTGTTCGTTTAATTAATGTTGGGAAGGATAAATTAGCTAACTAGAAATAATTGTTTGTAAGGAAGATTACACTATTAAAATTGCTGAGTCAGACCCCACCCCACGCACAAGCAAACGAACAAGCTTGGCTTGTTTAGTTGATTAGCGAAAAACAAGATTAGCCTTTGAATAATATTATTTAAAGTAGTTAAGCAAGTACTAAAAATTACTGCGAACAAGTTTTAGTGAAATTATGGCATCAGTAGCGATGTATAGAGCTACCGTTCTTGTGGGCATTCAAATGGCATTTCTGAGTAATTTCTTTCTTGAGATAATTTTAAGTTTATTGGAGTATCTAGGGTACCTTCAAAACTATTTCACCAAGCATGTTAAAGTAAACGTTTCACGCATGAGCCCAAAATGAGAGCGTAATATGTTCAAAGTTGCTTCTTGTTTTTGAGGAAATAATTTCAAATTATTAGTCAATGACCAATATAGTTTAACAATCGGGTAAACTATAAAAGCAAACTAGATTTGTCTTTGTGTACAAATGTGTGTGTAGGAAATATCCACTGTTTATTATATTTTCCTGACCATAAATTTTCTCTGCTCACTTGAGAAATCGCAACGCAGACTTTGCGGTTTTCCTTTCTTCATACAGTCGACTCTACTATCTTACAGTTCTCTCCCTGAGTTTCCATTGTCTTTCTATCCTTCTTCACTTTTAACGCATATCTTGGTATAATCTTTTCACAATCTTTTGCTTCTCAAGTTTTGACATTCTTCAGTCAACCTAAATATAGAATCCTCTTAGCTGTCACCTTTTGTAAGTTTTGTTTAATGCATGTTCTCTGAGAATAAGTATGGAGTCTGTTTTAGTCTGAGGCTAGACTGAAATGTTTTCAATATATATTATGGAATCAGTAATCATAATCCTTCTTAGGGTATGCAGCTATCCGTGTTTGTTTAAACGCGAGCATTTGTGCATTTGTGTTTAGCTTTTGTATACATAAACAAGCGTACAAATACGTTTGTACACACGCATACACTCACAAATGAGCTCGTGTTTGTTTGCGTGTGTCTTTGTTTGTTGAATTATTTTTACCGCGTCTATGAAGGAGATTTCTGTTGCTGTTCGATCTCCCATATTTATATATATTTCTAGCTTAAATCTTTAGTTCCTTTCTATCCGACTACAACATATATCAGGGCCGTTAGTACGAAGTAACCGGCCACAAATATTGAAAATAGCACTGCATTTAAAATTCAGGATTTGGGAATATCTTTTAAACACTTTAAGTCTCTGTTTTATTAATACGTTTGTTTTTGCTATATATTATTCAGGATGAGCTTCTAAGTTTATCCAAACCATTACATTTGTTTTGCTTAATGATTATTGATATAATTGGGACGTATTTAAATTTTGCTATGTGAGTGAAAATGCTACACGACTTAGAGGAAAAAATTTCACTGAAGGATAGTTGTAACAATGCATAAGTTTTCTTGTCGGAATGGAAACTATTTAAAGAAGATATATCAGAATATTGTGAATAAAAGCGTTTAATTATATTAAAATGTCAACTTTCATTGAGAATGAAGCCCTCAAAAGATGACAAAATGTTTGGTCGTCCTTTTATATTTGAAATCTTAACTCAATAAGCAACTTGGGAAAATAACTTACAATCCTGTAGTAAGTTCTATATATGGAGAACTCTCATCCTTCTGTCTCTCTAAACTGAAGCAAAAACGATGGATAACCTGAATGTTAAATCCTAGTCGTATTTCATTTAATTTATTTTGTTTTTGTCTTTTTGTCTTGTTTTCTGTTTTGTTTTTCACAGGAAGTTCAAAATATTGATTTCCAACCTTGGCAAAAGGCCGCCACTAAATTAAACATACTGCAACCCTTTGAGCACACCCACTAAGGATTAATTATTGTCCTTAACTACTATTAAGCTTCTTTCGGACTAAAATTATCAGGACTCTGACAAATCGTTGAAAATATGTTGCTATTAAAAATACATTTAATTCAAACCGCGAATAGCAGGGAACATATTTGAATTTGATTTCACAAATTTCTTGAGTCATGTAACTTATTTTTTTGTTTATAGAAAAGATATTTGTAATGACGATGACATCATGGATTAATATTTAATGCTGCCAAACTGATTTGGCTAATGGGAAGAATACAAAATGATGAGAGAAGCTAATGAGCTTACGGTGTAATCAACATTGTTTATTTTTCCAAATTAACATTAGAAAAGCCATTACCAGTTCAAACCTCACGTATATAGATATCATCTTCCAATTTGCATATGAAATAGTTGAGTATTAATGTTTCATTGCAATAAAAAAAAAAGAATGAAATAACAAAAAAAAAAAAAAGGAATAATGAATACACTAATGACTTTCCGAGCGTTTCAATCGATTTTTGTTTACAACAGTAATTGAGTTTGTTACACAGGATTCCAAATACTCTTTCTCATTTCATGAGAGTTCTTCGTTACATATGAATCGATAACTGACTATACCCCCCAATATACAAGCTGTTTAGGCTTAAAACAGAATTAGAAACAAATGTGTAGTGTTTAATATCAACGACAAAAACACCGCCACCAAATCCTCAAGAGCAAATAGTCTGGCTCCAAAGATTAAAACTGATGCAAATTACGCGAGGAGAGAATTGACAGCGTGAATAGACTGTTGATAGGACACCAAACAACCAATAATAGATAAATGATTCATGCTCAGTCATCGTGACTTGATTCCGTGTCGAAAGATATGACGAAACGATTGATTTTATGTGATTCTAAACTTTTCACGCTGCCTGTGATAACAGTGTTACATTGGTTACAATTTCTTTCAGCAAACAATGTTGAGTTCGAATCCATTTTATGTTTTTGTATTCTTGTGTATCATTTCCTTGAATCATTAAAGGAAAATCAATTAATCGATAACGTTATACTCTATTTTATAGTTATTTTATAGTTATACTCTATTTTATAGTAATTATAGTTATTTCTCATTAAACTCACTGTTACCTTATCTTGAAAAAAAGAGAAGAAAAAACTATAATCTGCATCACACGTCTTTCTCTTCGTAGCGGATACCTATGTTAAAAATTTGTGAAGCAGTTGTCTCTGTCCTACTAGCGCTTTTAAAAATATATAGGCTCTCTCACGCATACCTAAAGAGGCGCATATAACACACAAGCGCATACAATTTTAAAAAGATTTTGTGAATAGATTACTTTATACAGACAGAGGAAGATGAAAAAAGACCCCAAAAAACTATAAACTGCATCACGTTTTTCTCTTCGTAGTTGATACCTATGTTAAATATTTGTGAAACAGTTGTCTGTCCTACTAGCGCATTTAAAATTTTATAGGCTCTTTCACGCACACCTAAACAGGCGCATATAACACACAAGTACATATAATTTGAAAGATTTTGTGAATAGGTTACTTTATACAGACAGAGGAAGATGAAAAAAAGCTATAAGCTGCATCACACGTTTTTCTCTTCGTAGTGGATACCTATGTTAACAATTTGTGAAGCAGTTGTCTCTGTCCTACTAGCGCATTTAAAAATTTATAGGCTCTCTCACGCATACCTAAACAGGCGCATATAACACACGAGCGCATACAATTTTAAAAAGATTTTGTGAATAGATTACTTCATACAGACAGAGAAGATGCTTCTCCATTTTCGACCCTTTTCCTAACTCACTTTCGCCTTCCTTTTCATTTGAGATATTGTCCTCCTCTACTCCCTAAGGAAACAGTAGGGTTCCGAAGCTATGTCTGTCTATATATTTGTTCTGTACAAATCTTTTTATTCGGGTATTTCACTGTGGAGCCTTTCTGTCAATTTTTGTTGAAGTTGCTCTTGTTTTTACCGATGGAGTTATTTCTTCTTGTCCATCTGCAGTTTTTGTTGGTGCAGCGGCATTTAGTCTTGTGGTGTTGGTTGTTGCTTGTAGTCGAGGAGATAGTAGCACTGGATAAAAGGAATGTTGGTTGCCTCGCTTCCCCCCCCTCTCTCTCTCGCTAGACACAAACTCCAGGACGTTTACCATACTACAACTATAACAGGTTTGTTAGGTTTTAATTTTCAACAGACTTTTCCAGTCAATGTCACTCCAGAATTCAATCTACCCATATATCAATCCACTTGTTAAAGATAAACATAAATGGAATCGATCTCACTGGTCTGGTAGGGGATGTAAAAATCATGGGCACATAATCTTCCTCCGAAGAGGAATGAAATAAATTCAGTGATGGTAAAATAAAATAAAGATACCTTTTCTCGATTTAAATATAGAAAATTTGTGATTTTTTCCTTTCCGAATAGTAATATCAACACATTGCAATATATAATACGTTTTTATCCACTCTCATACTTGATTCTAAGAAATATATGGATTTGCTTTTTTTATTATTTAATTTTGAAACTAAAAAAATTAGAATATATATAAATAAATAAATAAATCTTGTTTTATTTCATTGATAAAAGAGGATTTTAACTAGTATCTGGTATTATATTGGCTTTAATCCCTGTTTATTTTCCTTTCATGCAAATCAGTTAAAGTACTGCTACTAAACATGTCAATGCATTAATCTAATAGCAGGAAGGTCGCCAACACAATCAAAATATTTCTCATCACTTATATTCTCTACGTAATCGAACGAATCCCAATCTTTTACGTTATAGTTCTGACCCTGCAGTCACCCGACTAACTGTTTGTTTCTATTGACTATCATGAATCTTTATGTGTTCGTGGTAATCTCAATTATGAATTATTTTGTGGGCAACCAAAAGAACGAAAGAAAAAAAAACCCTTGCGGATTACATCAATCAAGGGCCAAGATCAGTAATTACAATTAAGACACTATAACTACATAAATAAAATAACAATAAATACACAAATAAAATAACAATAAATACACAAATAAAATAGCAATAAATACACAAATAAAATAGCAACAAATACATAAATAAAATATAAAACATTAAAATAACAAAAAGGGTTCCACAACTTCGGGGACACCACCTAAATCGGTTTCAAGGAATCAGACTCATATCTCAGTCTCCCATGTGACTTCAAAAGGAAGTGTCTTTTCCAAGTTCTTGTCTCTAGTCTACATCTGCACAACGAAATGGAGGCATACTAAGGCGCATCAATTTCCACTTATTGTAACATTTAGCGAATCTAGCATTACTCACTATCTCTCACTTCACTTTATTCTTTAAGTTATGCTCGGAGTTTATGAGAAGAAAAGTTTAGTTCTGAAGCCTTTAAATCGCATCCGTCACACAAATTCTATGGCTGCAGGAGCCCAGGGAGGGGTTTCTCTTTCAGGAGTAACGAAATTCTGATAAAGGAAGTTAAATACAGACACATGTGAAATGTATAGTTAAAAAAAACCTCACAACTTCCTATAAGTTCTGTGATCTTTGATGATCATAAGAAATTTTATGTCCGTTGAGACACCTCCCGATTACATATAATTTCTGAGCACGTGATGGCAATCAACCACGTCGATTGTCATCACGTGCCCAAACATACCACCAAAGTGACGATAAAGCAATGGCTCAAGGTCGTAGGAAATATCTTCATGACTTTCGGGTTTTGCTGACTTGTTGTTTGTTGTGGAATTAATGTGTGGATTGATTTGTGGTACAGCAAGTAGTCTTCCGTTTTGTCCTGCCTACAGTTTTAAATACCAGGTATGCGGTTATGTAACTTTCTTTGTGAAGACATGAAGCAACCTTACTTTTGGCGATGTATAGTTATGTAAACGTTCCCCTATATTTTTTTCATTCTTGAGTAAAGAACTCTGGAAAGGATGTAATTCAGATTAAAAAAGAGAAAACCTTGAGATTTGTTCTTGACTAGTCAGTTCATTTCAACACTAGTTGAAATGAAGAACTAAATATATTTAAGGATAAAAAAGATATTTTGAATTATGATAATTTAGATATTTTGCCTTGGGTAAACTAAACAAGAGAACGTGTTTAGAAAATGTTGGAAAACAAGTAATATGCTATTTAATTTCTCCTATTACAGGCAGAAATAAGGTGTAGTAGTTTATCATGTGAGAAAAGCTAAAACTACTATCCTTTTTCGCAATTTTTCTTTTGATGACAGATGTATATGTGAGCGTTGTTGATGTTTACACCGTGCAAATTTGCGTTTTGGAATTAAATTGTCACTACGTATACTTACGAATTTATCTGTTCGTTCGCCTTTTTCCAATTATTTTATAGTTTCAAATAGAAATGATATTTATAGTGATGACGATGATGATCAGAAGATGGAGGGGAATAATTCTCAATCTTTAATATTTGCAAATGGGTCTGATATTCGCTTTAATATATGTAGAGATTTCTACGAAATTAATAAAAAATGATTTTCATTTTGATGTATTGAACTTGCAAAAAAAAAAATTACTATTTTCAATACAAATCATTACTTTTAGTAATAAAACATGGCAGAAATCTATAAAAAATACACTAGTTGAAATGAAGAACTAAATATATTTAAGGATAAAAAAGATATTTTGAATTATGATAATTTAAATATTTTGCCTTGGGTAAACTAAACAAGAGAACGTGTTTAGAAAATGTTGGAAAACAAGTAATATGCTATTTAATTTCTCCTATTACAGGCAGAAAGAAGGTGTAGTAGTTTATCATTTGATAAAAGCGATAAAAAAATTTTAGAATGAGACATAGAAGTAACAGTTGATAAAAATACATTTTTTAAAGTTTGAGTGTGAGACACGGATAGATGAATGGTTGGATGATTATCCGATGGTTTCGATGATGAGGATTCAGATCGATCAACTTAACTACCTGTTCATTGACTGAATTTGTAAATAAGTGGTTGAATATTCCACCGCTACAGTGTGTGTACCTTTGACGCAATTTTCTGGTAAAATCAGCGTAACACATTGCATGTTTGTGATAAGGCTGTACTTTTCAATTAGGGGTAGAAGTCATCCCATTGGTGGGTATATACTTCCCACACCGTATGCTTAATTTTATTCACAAGGTGTGGGGTGAGCCAGGGTTATTGAAGATGATAGTTATACAAGATGCTACGAAGTGGTATCGAACTGTAGATTTCATGGTTGCGAAGCGAGCTTGTTAACTATTTGGCCCAACAAATACTTCAAATGATTTAAGAAGCATCATTTGTTGAAGAGAGAATGATAACGTTTGCCAAAGAAAAGCAACAGGCATACGTAGCGTAAATTATATTTCTTCAAATGAGATTCTAATGCTGTTGTTCTTGGCAAAACAATTCACATCCACATTTTACTTCTTTATTTGTTTGGTGGGTTTCTTTCAAATATTCATTTGAAGAGTTTCACTTCTTTTAATTTTTGTGAAAAGGAACGGCTTCCTCTATTTCTGAATCTGGAGTGTATCCTAGCTATACAAAAAAATCCCTTGGTATAAATACAAAATTACATATACTCATATAGTAGTAAACATTTAAGAATGTGTAAATAGATTTGCTAACATAATTTACTCAATTAGAGTGGCACTTCATACAAGGCAACAAACGGCAACTAGAATGATGTATCATATAGCAACTCTCTACATTCATGATTCACATAATTATTTCAATCATTTGCCTCAAAACGAATAGAAAAAAAGCATAAAATAAATTCGTATAAGCACACCTGACAAGCGTACATACATATATTTTTACAGTAATGCTTGTGATCTAATTCATGCCTGGAATTGTACATATGTGGATTTCTATTAGCATCTTACACATATATGCACCCTCCTTCACATAATTTTTACACTTAGATAGTTAAATGCATACACTACATATGTGTGTTTCTATTGTTTGTGGGTTTGCGTTCATTGGGTGATTGTTGAACAGAAAATTGAGCTTGGAGCTTCATTCACATGTGGTAAAAGAATGAAGTCATAATATACAAGCGAACAGCGAGAGACTGATGAAGGCGTTAGAAAGAAAAGAATGAAAAAAAAAATAAGAAGGAAGACTGCGTGGAAATTCATGAAAAGAATACCAAAGAAAAATAAGAGAAAATGAGATAGTCGTGGAGAAAACAGAGAGTAGTGTAGTGTAGAAAGAGTAAAAAAAAAATACGAGTAAATAAACTGAAGAAGTGAGATAAAGATAATTTGAAGACAGAATAGGGAAAAGTAAAAGAGAAAGTGAAAAACTGGGACCTGAAGTCTCTACACAAGCATGTATGTCGCCTGTGTTAAAAAGAAAAAGAGAAAAATAAACATTGATGTAAGATGACTATCTTATAAACAAAATGATGTGGGTAGTTGAAAATGAAATGAATTTACAACCTGATAAGAGGTAATGTTGAAAGCTCGAAGGATTTTACAGTAGTTTTCACAGTTTCTATATTGTATTCACATTACGATCGTCATACTTAAAATATTCGTTTAGTCTTCTAGCATTAGCCAGATTCCGGATTTATCATTAATAATTGACTGAAAGAGCTTTGGTGGCCAAAACTGATATTCATATGAAATATAAAAAGTGGAGCATTTGTAGTAAATTTACTAAATGATATTTAAAATCGACTGCATTCATTAAATTTAAGGGCAGAGTATGAAGTAAATTTAAACAAGCATTTTGCGTAATAATTCGCATTGATATGCCTAAGTTTGTATTATGTGCCTCACCAATAATGTTATATAAATTGTAACTGGGCATGTTTGTACGTGTGTTTGTATGATTGTACATGTTTGTTATTTTTTAAAAAAAATCAATGAAATCAGAGAACGCAATGCAATCTTCAGTACTTACATACATATAGAATAGGGTGAAATTGGTGTGCTTCTTTGAGGTTTCACGAAGCGAATTGCAGTATGTCCAGGATCGTCGGCCAATGCTTATCATTGCAAATTCCTCTGTTTATGTTCAACACACACACACGTTCTCTCGTATGCATCAAGCTTTCTTCACATACATACATGCATAAATTTATTCATTCAAACAGACAAACAAATGCCTATCTATCAATCTGCATAAGCTTGGATTTTCAGAAAAAGAAGTTAACCAACTAATCCACTCGTTACAAATACAATCTGTAAGTGGAGCAGTAAAACCATGGAAGACTTTCTCAGGTTTAAAATGTAACATTATTTTCGTTTGTCTACATTACTAAGATGGAGTTTTGTGTCTATATATATATATATATGTATGTACGTGTGTGTGCGTGCGTAGGTAAATGTATGGGTTCGGTATACATCATACGGCTCATGCATTCTGAGAACCATTATGTGTCTAAATTTCAGTGCGTTCAATGTTTCTTCTTCTTCTTCTTCTTCTTCTTCTTCTTCTTCTTCTTCTTTTCTCCTTCTTCTTCTTCTTCTTCTTCTTCTTCTTCTTCTTCTTCTTCTTTCTTCTTCTTCTTCTTTTTCTTCTTCTTTTCTTCTTCTTCTTCCACCTCCTCTCCTTTTCCCAAGTGATTCAATCTGAATACGATTACCAACATACGTGATTGGTTATTGAATTTTGAAATGGTTTACCTATATATAAAACAATCGCCTCTACAAATCACATTTTGATAACAATGATCAACACAAGTCCGACGAATGAAGAATATTTATTACCAGTCGTTTGTGCGGTTTAAGTATAGAATTTTATGTACTAAATAAGGATTTAAGCACGAAAACAACCCGGAAATTCCAATGGGTTTCATACAACGCATTTTGAAGATTATTCTTTGTTTATATCATGAGTATATGCATGCACGATATCACCTGGCGTGTGTGTGTGTGTGCGTATATATATATATATATACACACACACACACACACACACACATGTAAGATAATTTAAGGCTGCGAATAAATTTCAATGTATCAGCTTCCTGACTTCAATATTGCTATATATGGCTTAAAGCTACTATATATGCCTAATATTGATTCTTCTATTGATAATGTTTGTATAAATGCAATTAATATTTGCAAATAATTATATTGATATTCAGTATTTCTATTTGTGAGTGTCTGGGTTTAAGTGAATCACTGTTGGCCAATGAACTGAATTTCTGTAGTTGAATGTATCTTGTCTATGAAAAACAGAGATTGTAGATTTGAAGTTTTGCGATAATTTTCTTTCCGTCGCTACGAAATAAGTGTATACTTATATTAGTTTTCATGAATTTAAGCAGTTCCAAACAGGAACACGCATACTTACACTTATATTTTTTATGCATGTATAGATGTGAGTATGAATACGCGTATAAGTATGTGTGTAGATATATGTATGTACATAAATACATACATGCATTCTTATGTGTGTGTGTGTATACAGATAAATCGATATAATACACACACACATATATATATATATACATACATATATACACACACACACATATATATATATATATATATACATAATATATATATATATAATATATATATATATATACATACATATATATATATACATATATACATATATATACATACATACATATATATATATATATACATATATATATATATATATATATATACATATATACATACATATATATACACACACACATATATGTATATATATATGTATATATATATATGTAGATACTCACCTACATACACACGCATATATATATACACACCCACAAATATATGCTTATATATATATGTATATACTAACACACACATATATATAAACACATATATGCATATATATATTTAGGTACACACACTAATTTACGTGTATATGCACTACCACATATCTCCCCATATATATTTAAGCCTGTCTCGCGATGGTGCTGTACTTGAATTTTCAGATTACACTATATCTAATCCATTAAAGAATTAGACAAGATTTAAGATGCATTTCCTCTAATGCAGTTTGATAGAGAACGCACGCTGCATGTTTAAATTCAGCATCACTCTCCAAAACCATTTGTTCCAATGTCAATAACAGTTAGACAACGATGACAGGAGGAGAACACAGATATAACATAGGAACAACGTTAACCCCCATTAAATTATTATTTCATTATATGCGTCCTTTTAATTTCCGTTCCAAATGTTTGAAATTTATAAAACAGTATTAGTTTATTCCTTACCTTTTTCGAGAAAACAATATTGAAAACATGGAAGCAATTGAAAACGTCTGTATCTATATAAAATATGGCACATGACTCTATCTCTATATACTATCTATATGACATATACAAATATACTTTTCTTTATATATATATATTATATATATATATATATATATATATATATATATATATATATATATATATATATAAATATATGAAAGAATGGAGTTGAACGACGAATTAACAAAATTCCTTTATTTTCGATAAAGGAATTTTGTTAATTCGTCGTTCAACTCCATTCTTTCATATATTTATATTTAAAAAAAAAACTTACAAATTTCCACACGAAAGCACGTAACTTCAAACGTGTCTTCTCTGATGTGAATTTGCTACCCAGGTATCGGTTAACCGAATTATCCATAACAAGATAATTCATTCAACTACTCAAATATATATATATATAAAGAAAAGTATATTTAAACTCTGAACGTAGCGGCAGACAAAATACCGCTAAGCATTTCGGCCGCGTGCTAACGGTTCTGCCAGCTCGTCGCCTTAAATAATAATAATAATCATAATCATAATAATAATAATAATAATGATAATAATGATTTCCGTTTTTTTGCCACAAGGACAGCTTGGTGGAGTGGGTTATATGGACCCCAGTGCGTAATTGGTACTTGTTTAATCGACCCCGAAAGGATGAAAGGTATAGTCGACCTCGACGGAATTTGAACTCAGAACGTAGCGGCAGACGAAATACCGCTATGTATCTCGCCCGGCGGCCTACCGTAACGATTCTGCCAGCTCACCGCAATAGTAATAGCAATAGCAATCTGTTCCTTAGCACCGTTAAGAAATGAGAAATAACGAGAATTATTTCCTACTGTGGAACGAGACTTAATAACAACTGCATTAAGATTTCATATGTTTGTCAGAGGTGTGTGGGTGTGTGGTAGCTGTCTTGGTGAAGCGAATATCGATTCCTTCCTATTCACAGTTATAACATTTCGAAAACTTCCCAGAGAAAAATGTATGGCACAACCTCCCATATCTCAACCTTTTAACTCTAAATGTCATCATTTCTTTCTATTGTTATTTTTGTTGCTCTCCTTTCGAATCCTCCGTAGTTCGTTATTCCATCTTTTAAACAAAACAACGCCTGCTTTTATTGCTATCGCTGATAGCACATTTCCAGGATATTTAGTAATGTATAGTAGTTCCAGTTTCTGTGTGTTTTCGTTGTTTCTGATATTGTTACAGTAAATTCTAGAAATACCAACTATCATTACTATCATTACTATTAGCAAAATGAAAATTTCTTTCGCGTTATACTATCCAGCGTATCTTTTGCACTCATTGACCTACATAGAAAACAGTTTATATTGTTTTTCGTTCAATGAATTTTAAATAAGTATGGTGTCAAAGTCTGACACACTACGCGTTGCTATAATTACGTTTTCTCTTTCATTTTTTTAAAACTTTGTTGTTGGCTTACAAACTGTTCATGGCATAGAGCCGCGAGCAATATTAAAGCGTCGTTTTTAACTCGTATTTGTGACTCTGCTTGTCACCAACTATGCAGAGAATTGCTGCAATCATTTTCAGGCTTTTGTGATAACTAAATAAATCTATCACAGCTGAGAAGTGTGTAGTTACTAGGCCTGCAGAAATAGTCTAATGTTAAAACAATTTGAAACTCAAAATAAACAATGAAATCACAAAAGAAAATTTTTTTTTACACTGCTTCATTATTATTTTTTTTGTTTTGTTTTTTTTTTACATTGTATTTCTTTCTGTCTGTATGTCCTTCTTTCTCTCCTCACTGCCACTGTATACTTCTCTTGCCTCCTCTCTAAATTTCTTATATTTACCATAACGTATGTATTCTTTATGGTGCCGAAATATATGCTTGAGACTAAACAACTCTTATTTCGTTGTTTTGCTTCGAAGTCGGAATAAGATAGATAGATAGGTAGATAGATAGATAGATAGATATATATATATATAGAGAGAGAGAGAGAAAGAGAGAGAGACTGAGAAAGAGAAAGAGAGAATGAACAGATTTCGTTTTATTAATCTTCTTAGTGCTTTATAGATCCTCATAGTGTTTTCTTGACACATGGTAATCCATTGGATTGCAAAAGTATAAATAGATTAGAATAATTAAAAAGCAAAAAAAAAAAAAAAAACAACAAAAACCTAAAAGTAAGACGAGAAAACGAAATTGGCTGGCTGGTTGGTATCTGTTGCTGTACATCTTGATGGTTACGGGTTGACCCTAAAGATTGTAGAATAAAAGGAACGTACACAGAACATGAACTAGCGTAAAAATTAAGTAACGAGTAGATGTTAATTTAGATTAATTGTATGATGTCTTACCCGTAAATAAGCATGGTTCTTGCATTTAGAAATGTAGTTAGTTTGAAAGAAGATGAATGAGTATTTAAAACCCTTTGGATCATAAACATGCAGCTGATAATTAGCTCGCGTCCTTGATGTGCGCAGGTAGAATAAGAGTAAGATTGATGGATATTATCGTTTTTACAGTTAAGCTAATTAGGAGATATAAGAACCAACAATTAGCTACTCGACCTGTTGGAAACAACAGCAACGCCAACACTGTTGTATTACATCAGTATATGTCCAATTATCAGTTTGGACTACACTTTTAAGATATTCTGTAAAGAACCATTGTTAACTGATATATAGTAAGTATAATATATATATATATATATATATATATATATATATATTGTAAATCTATGTATACGTATATGTATAGACACACACACACACACGCAGAAGACGGTGAACCAAGTAAAAGAATACCAAATCCACTCAAAATGCTTTGATTGGCCCGAGCCTTTAGTGGGAGACACTCGGCCAAGGTGCAGCACAGGGGGACTGAACCCAGAACCATATTGTTGGGAAGTAAACTTCTTACCATACACTCACGACTGAGCGTATATATTGCATATTTATATGTATGCACTTACAGACACACGTGCTATCATTACGCACACACACATACACAACCACACACACACAGATCTGCGCGCACGCACATACCCACACATACATACACAGACCTCCTTCTCTTGCACTCTCCTGTCTTTGAAAGTACTTTTTCTTCACCCATTCCCTTCTGGTCATTCAGTATGCGACCGCGTGTGCATCGTTGGCGATTTTCTTTCTCCGTCTTCCCTTCCTTGGATATTTCCTGTTCCTATGTTTCTGACGAAGAGCTCCGCTCGAAACGTTAAATCCTCCTCTTTCTTTCTTTCCTTTCCTGAGCGTCCAATAACACTATACTTGTTCCACGTCCTCGCATTATTGTGTTTTCTCTTTGTGTTTTCATGTTTGGATTAACTATATATATATATATATATATATATATATATATGTGTGTGTGTGTGTGTGTGTGTGTGTGTGTGTGTACATACGTGTATGTATACGCACAAATACGCGCGCACACACACACATATACAGACAAGAGAAACATTTATAAATGTATATTATATTAAACACACCCATGGTTTCATTGATATGGGTTATATACCATTTGTTCTATAGAAACGTGCAGCTCCATACTTTACTTTATTTCATTTGTATTTGTTTTCTCTTGAGATCTGATCATTATTTTATCTTTTTAAAGATTGCATAACGTTCTTAGACAACAGATTTCCTAGCATTTTCAATCTTGTATTCTAATGTTAAACTGTAAGACGTGATCGTTTGAAAGAATGAAACTGATGAAAATAAAAATGCTTAAATATTTCTCAAAGCTCTCTCTACACGCAAGAACGAAATTGTACATTAAAGCAAAATAAATTGAATATTAAAACAAAATAATAACAGTTAATCAAATATTTTAGTAGAAAGAAAAGAAATCCGTCACACCACCAAAGTTTGACTATTCTAAATTAAACATTGCTAATGCTTTTCACTGAATTTTTTTTACAACATGTTCTTCGTACCATTACTGCGTTCTCACATAAGCAAACGCACATGTAGATGCTTACATCAGATGAGAATGTGTGTGCGTGTGCTTGGGTGTGTGCGTGTGTGTGTGTGTGTGTGTGCGCGGGTGTGAGTGTTTGTGTATTTGTATATGTATAACGTCCATATAATATTTTATATTTCAATATGTACACATATGCATTTGCATATATACGTTTGTAAGTAAATGTATACGTTGAAATATTGTATGCACATAAATGTGTTCATAGAGATACACACACAACACACACCACACAAACAAACACACATACCACACACACACACACACATATATATATATATATATATATATATATATATATATATATATCAGCATGTAGGTATGAATTACATATATACACATGCATATTTTATTTAATATATATATATATATATATAACATACACACACGCACAAACACACCACACACCACCACACACACCACACACACACACACACACACACATATATATATTATATATATCAGCATGTAGGTATGAATACATCCTATACAACATGCATATTTTATTTATATATATATATATATATATATACATACACACACACGCACACACACACACACACACACACACACACACACAACCACTATATATATATATATATATATATCAGCATGTAGGTATGAATATACATATATACACATGCATATTTTATTTATATATATATATATATACATACACACACACACGCACACACGCACACACACACACACACACACCACAACAACATATATATATATATATATATATATATATATATATATATCAGCATGTAGGTATGATATACATATATTACACATGCATATTTTATTTATATATATCATATATATATCATACACACCACACACACACACGCACACACACACACAACACACACACACACACACACACCCACATATATATATATATCAGCATGCAGGTATGAATATACATATATACACATGCATATTTTATTTATATATATATATATATATATACTACACACACGCACACACGACACACACACACACACACACACACACACACACCACACACACACACACACCCAACACACACACACACAACATATATATATATATATATATATATATATTATTGCATATATACAACACAAAATAGCAATGCTTACAAATACAGCATGTTGTCATTTAAATAAAAATTGCATATTTCATTATATCAACAAAAATAATAAGAATAACATACATAAATATTAATAGAATGGTCTAAGCAACATATCTTGGGAGGAAAAAAAAAATG
>NC_043001.1:35880879-35884515 GCF_006345805.1 Octopus sinensis | reverse complement strand
CCGATAGAATAAGTACTTGGCTTACAAAGATTAAGTCCTGGGGTCGATTTGCTCGACTAAATGCAGTGCTCCAGCATGACCACACTCAAATGACTGAAACAAGTGAAAGAGTAAAAAGAGTAAAAAAAGCTACAAAATCGGGGAATTGAAGTAAAGAGTTTACTTTGGGAATCTCGCAGTAGCTTTCACCTCTTCTAATATGGCTGACCTGCAATTGTTATAAATAGTGAACTAAGTGATAATTCATTTAATGTGGTAAACACGATAATTTTAATTAGTCGTGGCAATACGCAATGCATTAAGCACATACACTAAATGAACGCGTTTAACGTATATAATAGGAATTTGTACAAGCATTAGCAATTATTTCATGCACCTTATCACATTATTTTTGCTGCAAGGGATTTTCAGTGTAGAAGCTGCATAAGTAGTTATTAAATAATTGCAGACAATAGTCTTCCCCTTTGACAATTACAATATTTCATATATGCATCTTTGGAATATATGTTCATTCTTCACTCACATACTAAAATACGTACGCATAAATTCTTAACACACTCTCATAACACACAATTATCCATAAGCACACTTGCTTAACATATATACTTACATACACAATATTTATATATCATGACGGAAATGTATAACATTCAGAGAAGCCAATAAGAATTGCTATATTCTAAACATTTTTCTTTCGTAATTTTTGAGTTGCTATGGGAATAGGAAAAATGTTCTCAGTCTGAATTTCTTTTTTTTTTTTTTTCTTTTTCCTGATTATATTCTATCGAAGCCAAAGGAATCATTTTATAGCATTTTTCAGTAATTATAGCTGTTCAGTATATCTTATTTATAAATTTATCTATCAGATATTCTTGTCGTTATCTACTTTGCTTTAAAATTGGAGCGTAGCGTTATGTAAGGAAAATATGTAAACACCGGTACCAGAAACATAGAAATTGTAAAAAAAAAAAAAAAAGAAACCAAGAATGACTTCCAATTACTAACAGAAGAAAGCAGCATCAACGCCAGCTGTATAACTTCACCATTCCATTAAGAACAATTGCTGCAACATCATCATCGATCAGGATTGTAACAACATGCAGTAGTAACACATAAGCTACAATATGACCAACAACAAGGGATGCAATATTATCATGACTAAATGGAACATCTCCAATACTACTACTACTACAACAATAACTACTACTACTACTACTACTACTACTACTACTACTAAAACTACTACTACTAAAACTGCTGCTACTACTACTATTACTATCACCAACACCGCCGCCTCTACTGCTACTGCTATCGGGTCCACTAATTGCAATAAAGCGAGGAGAGGGATACTTATCTTCGTTGCCATGGTTACCTGTAACTGCTAACAAATATTCTAAGAAATGGTTTCCAACAACATCCAGCTCTTGAGAAACAGCTTCGCCTCCAACAACATCAGCGTTGCCGTTACTTTCTTCATCCGTTAAAAACCCTCCACTTGCACCCATCATGCCTAACTAAAAAACAGCAATGGCGACATCAACGAAGGAGCCTCGACGCTAGTCGCTCAAACTGCTAGAAATAGCAACCAAATCTCTTTACTTACATCACATCACATTTTACCATCTTAAAGTAATAACAGAACACCTTGGATAATGTAGTCTTTTATGTACACTCGACCAAAACGTGGTGGTCAAGACTACAATGCGTTTGTTCATACTTCTACTCAGCAACAACAACAACAGCAAAAATGGTAATTACAATATCAGTAGTAACAGTAGTGACAAAAGTAGCTATAAAAAAAACCCCAAAACCAAAAAAACAACAAAAAACTAAAGAACAGTCACTGTAAACTAAGGAAGTCAATTATACACATTACAAATTACCGTCAAAAAACTTCTATTAAGTAAAGATTTATTTTCGATACAAGCTGCCGAATATCATTATATATAAATTCATAATGCATTTTTATTAATTTCCTTTTCCATATAATTCTGTGATGCTTTATTATTCTCTTAGATTTGTAGGAAGTCTAATGGTGGGATGTATGTGATAATGATGTCTTATTATAGATAATTGTGATGGGAAATAGGCTGGAGTATTGAGAGTAATATATGTAAAACAACAAATTTTCTGATGCATATTCCTGTAATACTTTAGTAAAAAAAGACGAAAGCTATTAACACTAGGTATATACATACATAAAGATTCTCAGACACACACACATACGTACATATCATGCATGTACTTATGTATATATACACACCTATCTATTTATCATCCTTCCTTTCTCCCCCCCCCTCTCTCTCTATATATATATATGTATATATATATATATGTGTGTGTGTGTGCTCAATATCTCTCTCTCTCTCTCTCTCTCTCTCTCTCTCTATATATATATATATATATATATATATATATATATATTCTCTCATTGTTTCTCTCCTTTTTTCTCTCCTTGATTCTCTCCTTGTTTTTTTCTGTGTACCTTTCTGTAGAAGAGCGTAGGCTCGAAACGTAAAAGACTTTTTCTATTTCTGAGCGTTATACTAATACATCTGTTTGTTTTGTACACCGACTGTCTTCCTCTTTTGTTTTTTTTCGTAAGATTCCCTATATAATATATATATTATATATATATATATTTATATGTACTAGCTACGGCGGTACATATTCTAAAATTGGAACGATAGAGAGAAGAAAATGGCCCCCTGCGCAAGGGCGATACGTAAATTCGTGAAGCGTACCATATTTCTTAAATGGCGGTGCTCCAGCATGGCCACAGCTCGTGAGCTGAAAACTAGATGAACCGCGGCCTTCGGGCTAAAACATTTTAAAGGATTTATATATATATATATATATATATATATACGCGCGCGCGTACAAACACGCACTCATACTTACTACTCAAGAAAATATCTTATTTCATACAAAACTGAGGAAAATCTTATTCAAAAGTGATCCATGAAGTGTTTCACCGGTTCAGAGTTACAAAGCGAAACGGAGTTGAAAACAAAAGTATTCCATGCAAGTCATACGGTAGACTAACTTCTAACACAGCTTGCCATGTTAACAATATCTAGCTTGCAGTCTTTATGTGACCCTCGCAAAGAGAAAACGAGTCAGTCGTTAAATGAGGTCGTTTTGAAGACATCTTTGTTTAAGAAACTTATTTAGCCTAATTAACTTCTAAAGTGCTTAATTCTTATAGTAATGAATGTATAAACTAATTAATTCACGAGAGAACAAAGAATGCTCTATATACAGTTTTCCATACTTACACGTGCCAGTTAGGAATGCATCATAATTTATGCAAAATATATAAATCGGTCTGCCTCTGTATGCGTTTCCGCTCGTGTGTGTGTATGTGTATAAAAACATACATTTATGCATGCATGCATATCGACTTCTGTACGCTATAGAAATGTGTATGTATGTGTGTATATATATATATATATATATATATATATATATATAAATAGGAAAAAAGCAACAAGAATGGATTAAAATCTCGGTACGATCGTTTCGTACGAGGACATCTTTAATAAGCTACAAAAAATGCAGTGAATACAGATGGCTCGTACTCGTCAGCCGAAAAAATATCAGAGAATTCCCAACATCAAAAGGGGTAGATACAAA
>NC_043001.1:35868379-35875879 GCF_006345805.1 Octopus sinensis | reverse complement strand
ACCATCAATATTATGGTACAGAAACAAATTCAGGTAAATAACGATTCTTTTCGCTTTTATTTTTTCCTTTATAGCATAGAAACAAATTCTTAGGTTCGTAGTGGGATTTAAGGAAACTGTAATGTTTATGCTTTTCAAAAGGTCACAAGTGATGTAGGTTTTTTGAAAAAGTTTGAAATAGTAATGGAAATTTGGGATTCCAGTTCGATAGCTTCATACAAATCCACTTTGTATGATTAAAACTATATCTATTATAGAATAATAGAAAGTTAATGCAAGCAACTACAAACACGCACTGAACAAAAATCTGTTTAAAGTCTTTATTGAAACAGATCTGGATGAAGTAAAATATAGATTATTGTGAAGAGAAAAGAGAAACAATAACAGAGTTTGTGAAAATGTTTGGAACTAATCTGAGAATGGGGCCATAGAATTCTATATTAAAGCTATGGCTAGAATAGCCTCTGCATGACTAATATCTAACAAAACTGAATAAAGTGAAATTAGACAAAAAAATAAAAAATTGCAGCACAGACTTATGAAATGCCAGGCTCAAGCTGAAACAATGATTCTCTCGTAGCATAATATCAAATTTTTCCTAGCAGAAAACACAACCAGTAAAATGTATTATATAGCTACAGAGTGTATGTGGAAGTTGGGGGAAAACGGTTGACAAAATTGTCACTGGTTGCCAAGAAATTGCTGAGCCAAGGAAGTGTACATCTACGGCAATTATAGAATAGGAACTGTCATACACTGAAATCTATGCTTGCATTACGAAGATACCAGCCCAAAAATGATAGTGCAAAGATCTCAGGGTAAGAAACATTGACCATACTGTAGCACATGCCACTCTAAAGAGATTACGACTGATAGGTCAGATATTATTGTCAACAAATCCTTAAAAGGAAAAACTTCCTTACTGAAATAGATATGAAAACTGAGATAACTAGGATGTGACGCCTGTAAAAAGGGATAGTCCCTATTATAATAGGTAGATTATGAACCATTAAAACACTTGCAGATAAGTTTCGTAAATAAAATCTCAAGATTCAGAAATATGCGTAACACAGTAAATTGGAGCACCGCAGAAAATGAACAAGCAAACAAAATACTGAACATATTCGAAACTCACAGAGATGCACTCGGTACGCGAGTGAAAATACTCAGTAAGACAACTAAAATCTTATTATTTATTCTTATATTATATCTTTTAATTTAATTGGCGATATGCATTCCAAAGGGTTATGAAATATGTGCATAATATATGTCCTTCAGAGCGATGTGAAGCAAAACTGGTACAAATATTGAAAGAGCTCAAAGTTTCATTCACCTAAGTAAAAACCAAAGAGTATCCTACCAAAACAAACTTGAGAAACTACATACCCGACCCCTTTATACACGGATACTCTCTCTATCGACTAGATCTTGTAAACCTGTCTGCGAGCACCCGTCAGTCGAAGATGAACTCGATGTTTCCCATATTCCTCGGGAAGTGCTATCTAAGCTGTTGATGGGGCCTGTTTGTAACCCTTCAACAACCTTCTGTCCTAACCGGAAGTCTAAATTGCCGGGTAGTTCTAGTTTTGCAGAGTCCATTACTAAATTATATGCATATCTCGTAACAACAGTAGCCAGAGCTTCACAAGATCAACAAAAATAACAACACTAGCATCAATATTAGCAGTTCATACCAATCTTTAATTTATTAGAGAGGTATATCAGATAGTATGGCTTTCATATAGATGACTGCAGTTCGACTAAAAGCCATCAATGGTTTCAATGAAAGTAGCTTGGACATTTAGCCCTGAACCTCTTTATTTATTCGAATACAAGGCTTTGAAAGATTCAAATTTTCTTTGTGGCTATATATCATTAAGTATTCCCTGTAAGAATTGAAATTACCTGAGGTGGGAAGCGAGGTGGTTTATATATGAATCAGTTTCTGTAGACGTACACGCACATAAGTGTATAGATACACACCTACTCAGACGTGAACTTTAGAGAGAGATATAGATTTGAAAACCATATTTATTAGCAGACATTTAATATTGGGTCCATTGAAATCTTAGATGAAATTATATATATATATATATATATATAATTTCATCTATATATATATTTATGAGTGTATATATATATGTATGTATGAGTGTGTATATATCTAAATGCATATGTGCATCGGTATATGTGTGAGTGTATCGATATTTGTACATATATATACATATATACATGTATATGGAGTCTGTCAATAAATATGCGTGTGTATGTGTACACACTCATACACGCACACACACACACACACACCACACACACACACACACACAAATATATAAAAGCACGTATGCATACACATATGCACGCACACAAACACGAACGTTTTCAATTGAATAATTGAATATATGGTGAAGGTTTGTACATAGATTTTTTTCGTTAAGAAACTCTTTGATTAATACTGCATTGCCAAGTATTTGATGTTATCCGTCTTGCAGCAGCAACCTACTACTTTGGTAAACACCATAGGTTGTACAGAAGGTCATAGGACCATATTGTTTTATATATCAGACATAAACAAACTTCTCTCACTAAAAGTAGCAAATCTGTTAGATATGAAGCACGGAAAAAAAAAACATTACATAAAACAAAACGGAACAAAAACATATCTGTTTGTTGGTGATAATCGGTAGTGGTTTCGAATTGGGATAGGTGAGGAGCGACGGATATGAAAGAGTGAGATTAAGGGTAAAATTTAAAAAAAAGTGTAGAATTCACAAAATGATAGGTGATAGAAGGAGAGAGGTATTGTGTGACTGAGAGATAGAGAAAGTGAAGAGACATGGAGAGGTGGAGAGGGAGAGAAAGGGAAAAAGAGAGTACAATTCTTAGGATCAATGTGAGAATGAGTCGGGATAAAGGTAAGCTAAGAGACTTGTACTAGATCCAAGCAACGAAATAAACTTTCAAAGATGATTAACATATATGGAAAATAGAGCCACTCTTGTAGAAAACACGCAATCTAGTGATGATACTAAGCATCAAATATTTCCTTTATCTCTTAATAGTCTCAGTTATATGATTGCGGCCATGCTGGGGCAGGGGTACCGCCTTAAAGAATTTAGTCGAACAAATCAATTATACTATTTTTTCTATGACTAGTACTTCATCGATCTCTTTTGCTATGCGGCGGTAGGAACAAGCTCAAACACATAAACGCACAGATCGCTAGCCACTAAACATTCTTTATTTTCTCTCCTTGTGTTACTTTCTGTGGAAGAGCGTAGGCTCGAAACGTTAAAGATTTTTTTCACTCCCCGAGCGTTATACTAATACATCTGTTTGTTGTCTACACCACCTGTCTTCGTCTTTTGTTTTGTTGTGAATTCTCCCCCTAATATATATATATATATATATGTGTGTGTGTGTGTGTGTGTATATACACATGCATGCAACAGGCTTCATTCAGTTTCCGTCTGCAGAATCCATTCAAAAGACTTTGGTCAGCTCGTAGATATAGTAGAAAACACTTGCCCGAGATGCTTTACAGTAAGACTGAAGCCGAGCCTATGCGGTTCTTACCACACTGCCACGCTCGCGGTAGGAAATAGAAAACCAGTCTCCTGCTTGACAGTTGGATATACTTACTGCTATGCTACCGACGAGTAAGTATTCGTTTCGAATTTTGGCGCAAGGCCAGCAATTTCGGAGGAGCGAGCAAGTCGATTACATCAACCCCAGTGCTCAGCTGGAGCTTATTTTAAATAGAAAAATAAATGCGCCTTTTTTAAAGCCTAGCCAGGATCATGGGTCCGGTTTTCCGGTTTCAATGGCGTATGTGTTCCCCAGCTGGACGGGACGCCAGTCCATCTCAGCGTTACTCATTTTTGCCAGCTGAGTGGACTGGAGCAACGTGAAATGAAGTGTTTTGTTCAAGAACACAACGCGTCGTCCGGTCCAGGAATCGAAACCACAATCTTACGATCATGATGCTGACACCCTAACCACTAAGCCACGCGCCTCCACACGGTGCTTATTTTACCATTTATTTTAATGGATGAAAGACACAGTCGACGTCGGTGGAAATTGAAACCCCGACGAGTAAATATTAAAGAATATATATATATATTTATATGTGTGTGTGTGTGTGAGTGTGCATCTCAAAATATACGACTTGTCTGGAAATATTTCTAAAATAATTGTGGTGTGACAGTTAATTCTCATAAGCAGATTTATGTATACAATATCCTGATAGCTGAAGTCAAAAGGTCGTTTTTTTTTGTATTTGGTAATTATTTCGTTAATTAGTTGCTACTGTAAAGTGCCATTATAATAATGACTCATCATCAACTAAGATTTGAATAAAATACTACAGAAATATGAGTATGTTTTCATCAAGGCATTATCGATTATATTCTATATCAATAATTATCATAACTTTATATGATTATATGTCTATCGAGAATAAATTCGATATAAATAGATATTTTCTTATAATCTGTTATATGGCTTTTGAAAACAGCCCGGTCGTTTCACATGGTTATATGTTATATCATCAACAATTCCTTAATATGATAGTTCTTCAACTTTGATGATCATTTTGGCAAATATATCTGGCAACTAAACTACTGGTGTACTTGAAATTATACGCTATGCCAGTTTTTACACACACACACACACACACACTCACATACGTGTGTGTGTATGTATGTATGCATGCATGTATGTATGTATGTATGAATTTTAAAAAAAAGAACTTATTCTAACAAGTACGTTTAAGTTGCTGGCTCTTTTGGCAAATATTTCAAACAGTTGAGTATCTACTTGATGCTATATCTCTCGACGATTTTGAGAATTTTAAATATTAGACACACACACACACACACACACACACACACACACACACACACACACACACACACACACACACACACACACACACACACATACACACACACACACACACACACACACACACACACAGAAGCGAAAAATCTTCCCTCTCATATATATAAGTATATGAAATATATTGCAAATATATTTACTGTGTATGATATATATTTATAAATAATATATATATACAAACGTATGCATATATTCATATATATATATATATATGTGTGTGTGTGTGTGTGTGTGTGCATATATATATATGCGTGTGTGTGTGTGTGCGTATGCATCTATGTATATATTTATTCATATATGCATTGCATGCATTTGTGATTGCAGTGTAGATAAAAAATAATTCAGTTCCAATAACATACACTCGCGCGCGCGCGCGCACACACACACACACAAACGCACATACACGCACACTATACAAACACACACACACACACAAATGAATAAAAGTTAAACTGAGCTCTAGTAAACGCTTTGATTAGCAAATACTTTCTCTGGCCCTCCTCGCGCGCGCGCGGCACACACACACAAACGCACATACACGCACACTATACAAACACACACACACACACAAATGAATAAAAGTTAAACTGAGCTCCTAGTAAACGCTTTGATTAGCAAATACTTTCTCTGGCCCTCCTCGCGCGCGCGCGCACACACACACACACACACACATATATATACACGCGCACACAATTATGTGTGTATATATATATATATATGTCTACATATAAACACAAACATACATGCACAACCACACACACAGACAACACGCACACATATATTTATAACGAAATGTATATGCAGGTGGGATAATGTATTATGACAGGTGTACTTTGAAAGTGAAGTAAAATCATTATCGCAGTAGCGATTGTGACTTGTTAAAATGTTCCTTTCCTGAACGAGCCTTTTACCAAGGAACCGTATAATTGTGAAGGAACCGTAAAATCAACTGATCTCAATGTCGATACTGACTGACGTGTATTTTATCGATGGTAGATTGACGAATGTAATATTTATAGCCCTTTCTTCTGTATGTTTCTAATGCATAGACAACCTTTAAAGTTCAGCTAAGTTTTTAACGTTATCAATATTTTAGCATGATGTTCAGGTTGCGATCTGGCAGAACCGTTAGCACGCCGGGCAAAATGCTTTGCAGCATTTCGTCCGTCTTTACGTCCCGAATTCAAATTCTGCCAAGGTTGATTTAACTACATGGTTCCGTGTACAGTCCCACTGTGTGGTACCTTGAGCAAGTGTCTTCTATTATAGCCTCGGGTCGACCGAAGTCTTGTGATTGGATTTGGCAGACGAAAACTGAAAGAAGCCCGTCGTATATGTATATGTATATATTTACGCATGTGTATTTTTGTGTCTGTTTGTCCCACCACCATCGCTTGGCAACCTATGCTCGTGTGGTTACGTCCCCGTAATCTAGCGGTTCGGTAAAAGAGACCGATAGAAAAAGTACCGGGCTTACAAAGAATAAGTCCTGGAGTCGATTTCTTCGACTAAAAGGTAGTGTTTCAGCACACGATATCAGATCAAGTCACTTTCTATGCAAGTACATCCCCATCTGTATTATACGTGTGTATTATTTATGAGTTTGTATGCATATATATGTATGTGCAACTATAATGCCCCGCTTGCTTTGTGTGTGCGTGTATACATACACAAACACACATATATTAATACATACCCAACTTTACGTATTCAATTCTGATTACTTTTAATCCCCGAACATGTGTGGGCGTTTATATGTGTATAATAGGTTTATCTGTGTATATTGCATCCTTGTATCATGCAGTATACTTTCATTAGAGTTTCATGATTTCAGAAGAGGTTTTCTGTTTTTCCAGGTGCAAGCTCTCCTCATTTAAAAGATATATTAATAATGATGAAAAGCTAGACTAAACCAGATTGTGGGCTAATGATAAAAAGTAAGCTCGATTCACCCCGCTTTAGGTTAAACAAAATCAGCTCCCGTTCTAAATATATGTGTGTCTGTGTGTGAGTACTCTGACAGGATCTATTTTATTTTATATTTATGTATAGTTTAATTATAGTGAAGAGACAGCCCTTGATTTCTACATGTCGAAAATACCGACATCAACACGTTTAGTGTTTAGTTTGCATATATGAACTAAGTCAACGTTTACTGGAAAAGTAGGTACGAGATAAGGAATGCTACAGTGTTGACATAATGAGAAAAACGGATTTGGGTATACTGGTTAGTGTGATGTATGGGAGTGAGGCACCTTGATGGGTGTGAACGAGGGAAAGGTGTATCAAATTTGACTATAGTAGAGGTGACATGAAAGTAGCTAATTCTAGTGAATAACGGACGTACTTGAGCAATATATACTAAGAGAAGCTCGAAGTGTTTGTCTGTGGATAATAAGAAATTGTATTCTATGTTTCTTATTCTGTCGAGTGATCTTCCCTTAAAAAATGTTAAGTTTTGTGATCTTCCCTAAAGTTTCCCAGGTGTAGAAGCAATATTCTTTTGTGGGTTTGATGGATATTTTTTGAAGATCTGTAACTTGTCAGAGCTGGAAGTAATTTTCTGTACCAGAGGAAGAAGGTTAATATTTGGAAAGCAGC
>NC_043001.1:35813379-35863379 GCF_006345805.1 Octopus sinensis | reverse complement strand
ACGACGGAATTTGAACTCAGGATGGGCAAAATGCAGCTAAATATTTTCGATTCTATGTACAAGACCCTAAATTTTGGAGGAGGGGGCTAGTCGGTTAAAATGACCCCAGTGCGAAAGGATGAAAGGCAAAGTCGACCTCTGCGGAATTTGAACACAGAACGTAAAGGCAGACGAAATACCTATTTCTTTACTGCCCACAAGAGGCTACACACAGAGGGTACAAACAAGGACAAACAATCCTATTAAGTCGATTATATCTACCCCCGTGCGTAACTGGTACAACATCCGAAAGGATGAAAGGCAAAGTCGACCTCGGCGGAATTTGAACTCAGAACGTAGCGGCAGACGAAATACCGCTAAGTATTTCGCCCGACGTGCTAACTATTCTGCCAGCACGCTATCCTCCTTTACTAATATGTTGAAGATACACAATATTAAACTCCATTGGCAGATGTGACCAAACATTACTGACAATGAAAATAGAGTAGATTAGATGGCACTAACCGATTATTTGTTTTGCAGTATCTAGCAGTTAATTTTTTGGTCATTCGTTTTTGTATGGCTTTTAGATTATTTCATATTTTACTTTAAGGCACAAGCTGGCAGAATCGTTAGCGTATTTGACAAATTTGCTTAACGGCATTCCTTCCAGGTCCTTACATACTAAGTTCAAATTCTGTCAGAGCCGATTTTGCTTTTACTATTTTGGAGTCGATAAAATACCAATTAAGTACTGGTGTCCACGCGGTCGACTAACCCCTTGCCATCAGATTGCTAGCTTTGTACCAGAATTTGAAGCAATTACTTATTTTCCTTTACATTTTATTCCAAAATTACACACGCACACGCACGTGTATATATATATGTGTGTGTGTGTGTGTGTGTGTGTGTATGTATGTATTTTTTTAAAGTTTCAGCTCATGCTGATGCACCGCCGTTGTATATATATATATATTACGTATATATATATATGTATGTGTATATATATATATATGTATATATATGTATATGTGTGTATGTATGTATATATATATATATATATATATATATATATATATATATATATATACATATATATGTATGTGTGTGTGTGTGTGTATATATATATATAGAGAGAGAGAGTGATGTGTGTACGTGTTTAAATTTGGTACCTAATACAGTGCATGATTATCATAAAGCTTAATGCTACCAGCATAGAGATACTAACATCATTAACTGAAACATTATTGATTGTCCACTACAACGATATGCGAAACACTGACCATTGCAACAGAATATGGCTGTCGTATTAGAATAACTCAAGGGCAGGTATAATTAAGTTAGCTATACCTCTGCCCTATGAATAGCAGACCATGTGTTTAAGAAGGAAATCATATTAAGATGACTCACCTTCAGTTCCATGCTGTCTTTATCTGACTTGAGTCTGGGACACGTTAGTAATCTGATGAAAAAATTTTCTTCACTAACTGTTTCCAGATTTTACCCTAGCATTGTGCTGCTTCGTCCATTTGCCACTTTCACTCTGGCCGTCCATCTACCGCTTTGCATTCAATCTCCATTCGCACATTCTCGATGCATTCTCTTCTCTTTGTCTCAGGAGCTTGTCTCTGTGTTCACATCCTTCATCAAAACTTACATAAAGTCCTGCGTTCTACCAAATTAATTAGCATGGTTTCATGCTGGCGTATTTAAGCATCGGTTTTTATTTCATCCATATCCCTGTATGTTCTCCATGTTATGGGCAAAATCGCCTTCTTGTAAAAAAGAAAGAAATTGATTAGACAATGACGACAAAATTCTGTGATGTAGAAAATATGTCTATACTCAGTGTATCGTTTTCCCAAAGCCAATATTTTCATAATTCAAAAAAAGAAATATTACAGAATTTAGTGCGGAAAACAATTTAGAAAGTCGTGAAGTTTGTCTTTGATAAAATATATGTCTTATACTAAGCCATATTTTTCTGTACAACCGAAACTAATACACACTTGACTGTTTGTATATCTTACTATGATATAACATAAAGTTATAATGTATGCATGCATTTACACACATACAAACGCCTACACACGCTCACAGACAGACATATATTTATACGTGTGTGTGTGTGTGTGAAGGTAGACGGATGCACATTTGTCCATCTTGTCGTTCATACTTTCTAACCAATCAGATTTCAGAGGGAAAACCCTATCAGGCATTCAATCGATGATTGAGTTTCCCCCAGCTTCTTGCGGCAATGCAGCCTACCAAAGGGATTTCCTTCTTTCTTCAAAAGACCAATTAGAATCTATTCTGTTTGCTTGAGTGCTTTTCAATTACGTTCCTCAAACAAACCCAACACACTCACCGTCGTTGACATTAATGTCATTTCGACATTGTGTGTGTGTATATGCGTGGAGGGTGGGGCGTGTATATACGTATGTATTTGTATGTGTGTGTGTAATGTGCGTTCGTGTGTCTCGATCAAGTGCTTTGATACTTCTTGTCGCTTCATTCGTGTATTTCTAATTTTTTGACTGGAGTAATAACGATTTTCTTCATAAACTATATTCATATACATACACACACACGCATGTATACTTTCACCTTACATACATAAATACATACATAAATACATACATACATACATACATATATACAGAAAAACAGACAGACAGGCAGACAGATAAAGAGAGATGAAGTTATGTACGTAAATATACTTATATGGATGAGTATAGCTATATGTACATATCTCTCTCTCCCTCTCGCTTTCTCTCTCTCTCTCTATATATATATATATACATATGTGTGTGTGTGTGTTTGTGTATACATACGTACGCGAATATATGACTATATATGCGAATGTAAATGAATATACGCCTATATACATGCGTATGTAAATGAGTGTATGCATGTGTGTATGTTTATATATGTGAGCAATTATCTGCAACGGTTTCAGCTTTAAGGTGTATTTCAATTAAATCTAGAATAAACAAGTCCTATACATTCACAAAAACATTTGAACATACCATACCTTAACACTAACACATACATATTGGAAATACATACATATACGCAGATTAAAAGTTTCAGAGAGAGAGAGAGAGAGAGATAGAGAGAAAGAGAGAAAGAGAGAGAGAAAGAGAGAGAGAGAGAGAGAGTGAGTGAGTTTAAACGCATCATATGTACTTTGACAGAGACGACCACCTATGCATGGAATTATCCGCTGAATTTTCCGAGCCCTTAGTGCATCAGATTATGCGGTGTTTGGTCTGGTTTTCAGGGCTCTGATTTCAAATCCCGTCGCGATCAACTTTGCATGTTGTCCTATCGGGGAGGAGGATAGGCGGAAGTGTAGCGAACGTCGACCTTGATTCTTTCTGTTTTTGTTTTGTGTCGACTCTTTGTCTTCTGTTCTGAAGTTAAACCCCGCCGTGGCCTGACTTCGATGGGTCGTAGACTTAATCCGTCACATATTTTTACACAATCACCTTTTGACACTTTGAGGTCATTTAGCAGATTCCGTTCCCTTGCAAATATTCAGACCCTAGTATTTAGTTTCAGGAAATTTTCCTCTTTCTGTGTCCACACTCTCAGAGGCTCGATATAGAACCATGAGTACCATCTAACATCATAAGTAAAACCTGTTAGTTTCAAATTTTAGCACAGAGCCAGCAATTTCGGAAAAGTGGGTAAGTCGATTATATCGACCTCCATGATCAAACAGGTACTTATTTTATCGATCTCGAAAGGATGAAAGACAAAGTTGACCTTGACGAAATTTGAACGCAGAATGTAAAACCGGACGAAATATCGCTGAGCATCTTCCCGGCATGCTACTCTACAAGCTCGGCTCTTTTTCTAGCAAAAACATATATATAAAAAAAAAACGAATCCATAACAAGACAAAAAACTTTAAAGGACCTTAGGATATCATTTTAAAAGATATTAGACTGTCATTTCTAGTAGGTCAAATGGCCCCTTCCAACCTACCCTATAGTAGCTCTAAAGCATTAAGTTTGATGAATTGGTGACAGAACCCCACATTTCAAACAGGATTGCTTTCTAGATGGTTCAAATCTTGGATAACTTATGTCGTGTAATTAAAGAAAATCAGCGGGCAAAAATTTCACGAATAATTTCTGGACAGCGGGTTGACTGGAATTTGTCTTAAAATACTTGGTTTTACCCCTTATGTTTCTGAGTTCATTCTTTATCGGGGTTAGCATTGTGTGACAACCGTATAAGATCGTTAAGTAGATATAACATTCTAAGTTGTATTTTTTTCAGCTGCTGTACCCTTCCCCCCTTATGAACAGTTTACTAAAGTCAATGATGCCTATTAAAATATACAGGTACAAACACAACACACATACACACACACAGAGGTACGTGCGTACGCTTACACATTTAACGTCTGAAGGAGAACTGCTGTTGGCAGATTAAACTATTAACGTGATTTGTGATACGGAAGTTAATTTACTTTGAAAATAACGTAAGACATTTTAACGTCGAATAAAGGAATCCGTCTGAAGATTTACAACTAACTAAAAGCAAAACAGTTAAAAAAAAATATTTAGTTTCATAGAATATCATTAACATCAGCGTATTCAGATTTATTCTAGTAATGGTATATTTTTCATGCAAAACACATGACGAAAAGTTGTGTATGCCAATACAAGAAAATTGTATACAACTGCGTCCTTGAGATATGTTCATCTGTATGGATGTCTGGTTGCATTTTCTTGTGTGTGTGTGTGTGTGTGTGTGTATGTGTGCATAAAGTGCAGTCATACATGTGTAGTTTAAAAATTCGCTTTCCCAGTATTTGACCATTTGGGTTCGGGTTCAGTCCCACTGCGTGGCAAGTGTCCCATACAGTTTACTTGTGACTGAATTTGGTACACGGAAACCGGTTGGAAGCCCGACACATATATGTATGGGGGAGGGATGTCTTTGTCCCTGCAACTCCTTCTTTACGCCCACGTAACATAGCGTTTCGGCGAAAGGACTGATAGAATGAGTATCATTTAAAAATTAGTACTATGGTCAGTCTGTTCGAATATTTCCACAAGGTGGTCCATTAACTGAAACAAGGAAAAGATTTTGTGTATGTGTGCGTGTGTGTGTGTATATACACACACACACATGTGTATAGTGTTATGATGGTGGTTAAATCATCGATGTGCGTCAGGAAAGTTTGGCGTGAAACAAATTTTCATTTGGTTTGATTTCATAAGACAAAGATCGAAAGTCACGTTACGTGTCTAATGTTATACATCAAGTCTTGATAGATACACATGGGTCTGTCTGTCAAACCTTTGACTCTAACTTCTGATAATTTTATTATAATTCTTCAATGAAACGAAAGTTCTTTGAAACATAAAACTGATTACTTACACGGCCTTCAATAACATCTATCTACAACACAATGTGGGAAAAAAGTTTTATTTAATAGATATATGAATTTTGCAAAAGCAAAACAATAAGTCTTCTACTGGACTGAGTATTAAATTAGCCGCATGTAAAACCATTTGATAAAACATTCAAAAGAAGAAAGAAATTATTTTAAATTGAAAAGCAAAACCTAATTGAATGAAAAACTTATTCTGATCATAGAATCGTTTATTCCCAACAGTTATTTTGTAATCGATAGTTCGATAGACAATAAATACATTTATTTTAAAATACAAGAACTTGATATGAAAATACAGTTTCTTTTTCTTTTCATGAAAGAGTTTAAAATAAAGGACTTGGTCGTTAATGTTCAAGCTTTCTGATTCCTCTTTTAATACTATTTCAAAATGAAATGAAACATAAGGAAAACTGACATCGCAGAAATTTAGAAAAGACCTTTACATTTTGGGCGCAAAGGCTTGTCTTCAGATGAATACAGTCAAAGAAATTTGTGTTTACATAGATTCTACACATTTCTTTGTCTGAATTCTTCTGAAAATAGGCCTTTAGTCCCTAAATCTAAAGGTTCTTTTTTTTTTTTTTTTTAGAAACGATTCTGCATTGTTAGAAAAGAAAGAGAGAGAGAGAGAGCCGCTAGTGAATCATATTTTGCGGTGTTTAGTCTGGCTCTCAGGGCTCTGATTTCAAATCCCGTCGAGATCAACTTTATATGTTGTCCTATCGGGGAGGAGGATAGGCGGAAGTGTAGCGAACGTCAACCTTGATTCTTTCTGTTTTTGTTTTTGTTTTGTGTCGACACTTTGTCTTCTGAAGTTAAATCCCGCCGTGGCCTAACTTCGGTGTTCTTGTTTATCATTTCATTCATTATTCTGCTTCTGTACCACAATGCTTCAAGCGAATTACAACGCTACCGCTGAAATGGCAAAAGTGTATTGACAATGTGGGTGCATACTTTGATGAAAACTATTCCTTGTATTTATAAAACATTAGCAAACTTCTTTTCTTTTCTACAAATTTCATACTTGACGACGTAATATGTTCAGAAGAAATATATAGCAATTACTACCGATTTCTTTATTAGCAAGTTGTGCAGTTTTTATAAACTATCAAATATAAACCATCAAATCGTCTCTGGGATTTCTAAGAAATTAAATAACTAAGTTAACGCCTTTGAATGTACTGAAACAAAGGTAAAAATTATGCTCGGGTTTGCCAATATACCATTTTCAGAATTTTACTTTAAAAATGCTTGGATGTCCAAACCACAGGGAAGCGTAATCACATATGTTATTCGTAGCGAAATTTCTCGATCCAAGCAGTAACAACGGTGACGTTGAGCTAGACAGTTCTTAAACCTAGTTCAGAGAGGTTCTCGATTACAGAGTAACATTTAACCAAGTAATGTATTGTCTCGATCAATTTCACTGCTCTAAGTAAAGACCATAAACATCGATTCCAGACACAATGTCCTGAATGTGTTAGCAGCGATGTTGTAAAGTTGTGTTACAGTCATATCTTGAGAATATCAGAAGCTGATGAATATCAGAAACGGAATGGCCTTGACTGGTTTTCGAGACAAAATCAAAAAATTTGTGTCGCTGCTAGATTATCGTTTAACTTAACACTGCTCATAATGCGTTGATTTACTATTCACAGACACAAACTCTCTCTCTCTCTCTCTCTCTCTCTCTCTCTCTCACACCCATTCATTCATCCACACATGTTCTGCCGGTACGAACTGATATACAAACACCGAGTAGCAAGGCCAAGAACACAGCTAAACATATGCACAAGTATATCTAAGTTTAGGTCCGCCTGTTAGTGTTTGTGAGGATGTGTGCGTGTAGTGTGTGTCTGTCTGTGTGTCTATATTTGTGTGTATATGTGTGTGTGTGCGTGTGTGTAAATGTTTGCTTGTCTGTGACTGCTAGTTTGTTTCTACTTTTACAAATATCTGGTATGTGGTTTGAGCAAGTATGTGTTTGTTTGCTACATGTGAATTTGTTTTGAATGAAAGTAGTTGATTTGTATGAATCAGTGTTTGGTTGTCATGGATATTTAGTGTTTATTTCAGTCTGTGTGCTTTGAATGAACCTAGGTGTCTGTGTGTGTCTATGTGTGCGTGTGAAATTTGTGTGAATGGTTATATGCTATTTGTCAGTTGTGACGTAACGAAAGCGCCATTGAATCTTGTATCTGTCAGATTCTGTATAAAACCAAGGAAAAGACTGATCAACGAGGCGTGAAATGAACGACTGGCATCTTGCAAAAGCAGCAGCAGTAGTAGCAGCAGTAGCAGCAGCAATGGCAGAAATAAAGATATTTGCAGTGCCATTCGCAGCAGAGTTTCGTCGTGTCGATTTTTGGGTGGCGATGTTGTTGAGCGACAATTCACGTTCGGTGGGGGCGGTGTTGTCAGTTGCAATGCCGGCTTCGCTGCTGGTAGAGAACACACAGCAGTAGTTACGAGTTGAATGAAGCATGTAGCTCATTTCATCTGCACTAATATTGAGTCACTGAAGCGTGAAGTACTCTAGTGTTGAATGCATGTGATTATAGTAATCATATTGATTTGCTTCTACAGTTTCTTTCGCCTGTTTGGTGACCAAATGGATTTCAATTGTTGTCGCTTTTGCTCCCCGCGCTGTTGGTCCAGACCACTGTCTGCCTCTTTTGTTCCTGTTAATACGTACCTGTAAATAAATTTATCAGTCAGTCCCTTTAGCCATCTTTTAGTCAGGTTCAATATCCGTAATATGGAAGCGCGTGTGCATGTGTGTGTTTAAGTGTATTTGGACGGGTGACTAACACGTGTGTATTTGTGGTCTGTCTGTATGCGTTTGTTTTCACAGCTATATACACACGTAACTTTTCGTTTCGCTCCATACACGTTTTGCTGGCACACACATCCACCCACGAAATTACGAACGATATAATGGATGTAATGTCATATACACTTGTTTGTCTGTCTATCTATCTATCTATCTATCTATCTATCTATCTATCTATCTATCTATCTATCTATCTATCTATCTATATATATATATTTATATAACTTAGATAACTTAGATATGTTTCAACCAGAGATTGGTCCAGGCCATGGCTTATATATTATATATATATATATATATATATATATATATATATATATATCCATCCATCTGTCTGTCTGTCACTGTATGCATAATGCATATACATACACACAAGTAAAGTTTCCTCTCTCACCATATATATATATATATATATACACCGAACCATCTCAAGTGTAACTGCCCGAAATGGTCGTGACGTTTGGTACTTGACTGAAGAAAGAAGGCCACGAGTGACCCGTCTTTTTTTGTCTATCCTTCTAATTGTTGTTTCCCTTGTCCGTCTTTGTATCGTCTATCTGTCTGAATGATTTTATTGTCCTCTATCGCGGTTTTGTTCCACACACACACACACACACACACACACACAAGCACACACATTTATGTATAGTGACACTCGATTCACGTACGTAAATGTATCATATACTCATAACCTGGAATACGCGTAAGTGCTCGGCAAAGATTATTGATAAAATTAATATAAATAATGTTTGACAAAAAATATTGAATAGAATATTGATTCAAAAATTTGTAGACAATAACCAACGATATTTGTTGTGATTAAATCTAGATCGTCTCATTAACTCACTAATTATTATTGGTGATAGTTTGACTTGAACGATCCATTCTTCTATTCACCAGTATTCAAATATGACTCCACACAAAAGTATTTCATAACTTTTCGTTTAGTTTATTCAGCCTAATATTTATTTACACCTGTAACAACGTACTTCTCTATATTACACTTTTCTTCCCATGCCCCCTATTTCTTTCACTCTTTCTCTCTTCTCCCTCTCCTTCTGTTTATCCCTCTCTCTCCCTCTCCTTCTTTTTATCACTTCCTCTCTCTCCTTTCGGTATGTTTTAATCTCTCCCTCTCTCACACACACTCTTGCTCACTCAATCGTTCTAGTAGGTTACTGATTTTGCAAGTTTACGTCAACACTGATTTTCATTTCCACGTGTGTGCATAACTCTGTGTGTGTATGTGTGTGTGTGTGTGCATACATGCCCAGAAAGACAAGAGAGAGAGAGAGCTAAAGAGAGTATATATATATATATATATATATATATATATATATATATATATATACCCGTTCTCTCTATCCCACACATCATACAGGCGCGTGTTCACATGAGAGATTTATATGTATATTAAATATGTATATATATAATATCTACTATATTTTTATACATACACACATGCATAAATGTAGATATTTACTAAAGCGTCTTAACGTGTATCATTTGCGCATGCGGATGTGTGTGTATATATGTGTGTGTGTGTCTGTGCATACTTGCTAATTCAGCAGAATTTTTATAGAATTGTCGATTGCTTGGATAAGCAGGCCAATGAATGAATAAACGTACTTATTGACTGGCTATCTTGAAATCTTTGTAGAATGCCTTTCTTGTTCACGCCCTCAACCTCTTTTTCTCTCCACCCCTACCTTCTCACACTCTTTTGTGTCTCTCCTCACGTTCGTTTCTCTCAATGCCTTTTTTGTTATCGTTATATATATATATTTTTTTTTTCTTAAGCGAGTACTTAGCAAGTAGGTATTACCTATTTTACACTTTACTGTAAAGCATTCATAACGCTGAACTGACGTGGAAGCCTCTAAGCAGACGCTCGTATTGCTAGAAATCATAATCTCTCCCCACTTAAATAAGAGAAGGCAAATGAACATATACTTTTTGATAACCGTAAAAGGACTGCTTAATTACTGAGTAAATTCCCAAATCGATTAGTGTTCATATGAGTTTCAACAACGACAATGTACCCAAGGTTGCGTCTTATCCGTTCACTGGACAATATACTTCTTCTTTGAAGATCAGTACAGCTAACTTGCTGCAATGTTTTCTTTAATCTCAACTAACCCCTAATCATGCAGATCATGTTGAAGACATTATCCTATCTGGGTTTTTTTCAGACCTATTTTAATCTCTATTTATATAAGCCATACACAAATTGTCCTTTTTAAGTCAGTCAGGTGTGAAGCGTTAGATATTTTGGTTGCTGCTTCTAGCACGTCGAGAGACCACGTGAAGTCTCTCTCTGATCGCATTGTGATTTAGACATAATTTTCCTTTTCACTACTGTAAAGCTTGTTATGACTTCCGAAAAAGAATGACTGATCCTGCTTAGAAACTGAAAGTAACTTTAACATAAATGTAGCATGCGCATACACATAAATCACGCTATCCATCTACACATACATATGCAAGCACCCACACATACAGACCCACAAACACACATGCACGCACTCATGCACACAGACACATATATACGAGATAATTTAAACACGGTTTCTTGAATTGCAAATCAGTTAATGGAAAATACTCACGCATAAGAGGAGCATCAGATTCTTTTACGACTCTTTGTAAAACACAAATTAGACAAAATTTAAGGCTTCTGTCCGCTTTAAAGTGAAGCATCACGTTGTTTTAATTATAATTGGTCCTGATTTGTTTGTTCTGAATTCGCTCTGGCTTTAATTATATCTGTCTGAAGCTACCGATATCTTCATTGATTCCACGAGTAATTATAACGGCGTAGAGAAAGAGCGATACAGAAGGAGAGAAGAAAGCATGTCGAGATAGGAAAATAAGTGGAAGAAATGTGAAGGAGAAAATGCGAAAGAGAGAAAAGTGAGTGAGGTAACGAGGAGGGAAGCTGAAGTGCATCATGACAGTAAAAATGAGTATAAAAACATTGATTCAATGAGCAAAGTATCATACGACAAAATGATGTCTTTGTTTCTGGTGAGTTCTGATCAAGATTTATGATCGAAAGTATTCCAATGATAACCTTCCAAACTTTATTTCAGGTAATGTATCTGGGACTATATTGTCCTACATGTCGTTTTGTAAGACGGTAGAGTGTGGTTTGAGGGAGATTTGATTATTATTTATACTATTTTTAGTTACTAAGTCGGTGCTTCCGTGTTGTTAATATTATATGACAAACAAAGACAGAGAATAGAACTGTTTGAGAACGAACGAAGAGAAAAATAACAAGGCTGTGGGAATGGAATGAAAGGCAGGTCTCAAAGGAAGTGACGAGGAAAAAATCTCATTTATAGGGAGGGTGAGAGTATATGGCACCATATGTACCGAATTCAATTCAAAGGACGGCGCGAAAAGCGCGATTACAAATTGTCCGTGACACACCTACCCATATGCTGGTTCTGCAATACTTGGGAATGAGGAGTATGAGAATCAAAATCTGAGACAGCGTTAATGATATCGACCTCTGGTTAGTGGTCATCTTCATGACATAGGCATGAGTGGATGGATAGTACACAGAATTCCTCATACCTCTGCAAAAACACAATGTCAAGATCTCATCTATAATGATAATAAAAACGAAACCCATGAACTGTGAGGAACAAATAGCCTCCTACCTGAAAGAAATTAAATTCGCAGCTCTTTGTAAAACTGACGAGCTTTTAATAATCCGTTTATTCGGAATGCACCAATATTTCCCAGACGAAGGACAAGTCGAGAAAAAAATGGGCCAACTTTATACATACAACGTTCAACTGGTACTTATTTTATCGACCCCGAGAAGTATGAAAGGCAAAGTCAACCTCGGCGGAATTTGAATTCTGAACGTAAAGACGGACGAAATATAGCTAAGCATTTTGCCCGACGTGTTAACAGTTCCACCAGCTCGCTGCCTTACGGGTAGTACGATGTGTTGCTTGTCGGGTGTCCATAGGATATAGGCTCTCATTTGCCAGTTGGAACTCAAGAGCTTCCCAAGAACAATTCTGAAATCCTCAGCTAAGAAAAACATTAGAATTGATTTGCGAAAGTACATCATTCTCTTCGATTCTTCCTGTTGTATGATTATAACACTTCTTTCTTTTGCTTATAATTTATAACATTCGCATAATTTTCAGTAATATGAAATACTGTTATGTATGTGAGTGTATTCTTTCTTAGCTAAAGCAGCGCAGTCAGAAATACGTTGCAATCAACCAACCTTCTCGTGTTTTCAGTTATTTAACGAGTTCTGTACGATTACATTCTTTTGGTAGTTTCTATTTGCAAAGCTCTTGATTCTATACCGCAATCCAGAATCGTTCTATACATCTTTGAGTCGTGCACTTCTCAGCCAGAAAATTTTTCTTTTTTTCCATTCTGTTCAGTAATTTTCTTTTTTACAGGTACTAGCCATATAGGAATTTTCACGCCATTGTTTTAGCATGTATTGTGTAGTCCCACTTTAAGTAATATTTTGACGTTTTGTAATTTCAATTGTTATTTTCCCATTATTCTCGCAACTGTCAATTCCTTACGCTCTTCTTTTAGTTTTGTTGGCTTCATTCAACACAAAGGAGATTCTCTTTCGGTTAGTCTGTTTTGTAGCTATTTATATTGTTTCCTTGCTCGTAACAAAAGAATATTTATAACTCCACAGTGGATATTTTATCGAAGATTTTCAATTGCAATAGAACTTACCTTTCTTTGTTCGTGGTAAATATGGTCGTTCTGGAAAAAGATTTTGAGTAATGTGACATAAATGCGCTCATTTAAAAAAATTCTCTGTCTAGTTTTATTGCTAATCATTATATATAATATTATTTCAAAATATAATAGAATATTGTATTGGAACTTAATAAAAATATATAATTTTATTACTAGTTCAACTAGCGTATTAGAGTATATCACTTCCATACAATTTACATTTAAATCCTGTTTAAATCCTCCCTAAATATTTTTTTTTTATTTTTGCGAGTTGTATTGTCTCGTTCAATAATTACCAAGTATTATTAACAGTTGTCTGTATTGTATTACTTATAAAAGTCTGAGTCTGTTTGAACTTTCTTAACTTTGTGTATCAAAGCTAATTGTTACTAGTCTTAGTTAAATGAATTTAATCTATTTTCAAAGTTGTCCCTGCTCATTTTTCAAATTCGATTCTCACATCAACTTCTTTAGCAACTCTGTGTTCTGTTTGCAGTGATGTTTTTAGTTGTTTAAGATCTATAGCGTACAAATTGAGATCTTCCAATTAGAAAAAGATGTTTGTATCAATCCACGGTATTGTATCATCTGGATTCCGTTTGGTTTAGCATTTTGCTTTAAACTGTAAGCAATATATAGAAATCTAGTGATGGGTAAGTGCGATGACTTTCTCGAGAAAGCCCTAGACGTCGACAGGGATAAATTATCTGGTTTGTTTTGGAGGACCTGCACTGGGCTGAATTTATTAATACAGATTCTTTACTCCTAAACATAACATTTTAAAGATATCGTTCACGCTCTTTTTATTCTGACGTCAAATCCCGTCGTGGTAACATTTGCCTTTTCATCCCCCACCCAAGAGTCGATAATATTAGGTACCAGTAAGGTACTGGTGTAAATGGTATCAACGAAGCACTTTCTCGAAATTATTGATCTTACGCTTCAAAGAGATATTGTCGTTATTAGTATCATCAACAGAAGGAGAGTAAAATAAATTTTAATTTTTGATATTTTATCAATATTTTCCCCCCTATTTTGTCAACTCTTGTTATTCGATCCCGTCGTAAATATATCAGATTCGTTTATCGTCCACCATCTTTCTTGCATATTTCGTTTCTTAGTCGCCATATTGAATTAATATTGACGGTAAATGATATTACGTGAGCTGCTCTGTAGGCGACAATAACCTTCCCGAAAATGTCCCTCTCTGCCACCATTTGCTAACGAGACAAGGATTTAGTTGCAATGTTTAGGGCCTCAGCCTAGTTAATTACCCATAGGTCAAGGAAATGACCTTCCTCCTTGCACTGGGCTGAATTTATTAATACAGATTCTTTACTCCTAAACATAACATTTTAAAGATATCCCTGACACCTATTTTATATTATTTTGTTGATAATATGTATCAGTATTTTTGTTTTCTGAGTTTTTTTCTTTTTGCGTGGCGCCAGTCCCGTTTCTGCAGTCTAATCAGAAAGAGGAGATAAGCATTAGAAAAAACAGAATGTGAGAGATGGAAGTGGGAGAACTTAAGAGGAGGATGAAGAGAGAGAGAGAGAGAGAGAGAGAGAGAGAGAGTGATTAAGAAGAATTTACGAACAACGAGAAAGATTTGCATGCGCGCGCGCGTATCTGAATGAGTGATCTGTTTTCTTTAGAACTTAATTCAGGCTTAATTCCGTCATTCCAACTCGAGAAAGTCCTTTCCCCTCGAGAAAGTCCCCACCTATCTCGTTACTTTCTCTTTTTACTCCCTTCACAGAATATTTTGATTCCGCTAACAGAAGACATACTTTTCACCGAATTCCTCGATTGATTGGCACACCATGCTGAGAACGACCGTAAAATATGTTTATGTAACCTCATCAACATTTCAAGACTAAAACACTTGCATGCAAGGAATTAGTGCTGAATGATTAAACAGCTAGGGTCGTCAGACAGTGACCAAGTTTGAAGTGTATCATTTGCGAATAATTCCCTTGCCTACAGCTATGCACTACATATTTAATATGATAAAGACTTCAAACGTAATGACTTCCTTAGATTAATAGATAACTGAAAAAGAAAACCTGTGGCATTCATGCCTCCACCGAAGACAATAGTTTGCATAAAGTATTATTGAAATTTGTTTGCTGGGTAGATTCAACTCAGATGCTGTTGTAGACCTGGACTTAACATTTCACTTTGCATTAACAGTATTTTCTTAAGGTGGTGAGCTGGCAGAATCATTAGCACGCCGGGCAAAATACTTCAGAGCATTTCGTCCATTTTTGCGTACGGAGCTGAAATTCCGCCGCGGTAGACTTTGCCTTTCATCCTCACGGAGTCGATAAAATATGTAGCAGTTGAACACTAGGGTCGATGTCATCGACTTACTTCCTCTTCCGAAATTGCTGTCCTTATCTGAAAATTTGGAACCAACAATAGTATTTTTTCGATAGGCTGCAGAAGATGTTTTGAGTCGATGGAACTGAGGTGCGGTGATGCTATTACAGTTCCATGAGTGTATCAGTCCAACAGAAATAACGTAAAATGGCGGCGAGCTGGCAGAATCGTTAGCACACTGGGCGAAATGCTTAGCGGTATTTCGTCTGCCGTTACGTTCTGAGTTCAAATTCCGTCGAGGTCGACTTTGCCTTTAATCCTTTCGGGGTCGATAAATTAAGTACCAGTTATGCACTGGGGTCGATGTAATCGACTTAATCCGTTTGTCTGTCCTTGTTCGATCCCTCTGTGTTTAGCCCCTTGTGGGTAGTAAAGAAATAGGTATTTTGTCTGCCGTTACGTTCTGAGTTCAAATTCCGTCGAGGTTGACTTTGCCTTTCATCCTTTCGGGATCGATAAATAAAGTACCAGTTTCGCACTGGGGTCGATGTAATCGACTTAATCCCTTTGTCCTTGTTTGTTCCCTCTATGTTTAGCCCCTTGTGGGCAATAAAGAAATAAGTAATAACGTAATTTGTTCGAATTGAAACGGAAAATGTGAATCGCTATCCCTTCCGAGAAGTGTCTCTCTGCGGTTGCTATACCTTTTAAGAGTACGACCAAGTATCATTAAAACATGAGACCAGGGACAATGTAATTCTGGACACACATACACACATACACACACACACACGCACATACGCACACACGCACACACACACACGCACACAAAAAGGAGTGGCAGAATTAGTTATGTTTAGATCCCCTTTAATCGTGTGTCTCTCTGAGTAAGGCAGATGGCGTGAGGTTTCAACAAAAATGTGATCATCAGCAACAAGAACATCAACAAATAGTGAAACAGTAACATACGAGATCTCCAACTGTTTTTGCTATGTATTTAGTTCTGTTTGTGCCAGAAACCATATTATTTACCAGTTTGTGCTATGGAAACAATGTAACATGCAAGTAATTAGCTGAGGATAAGCCGTAATATCTCTAGCTGAAGAATTAACTAAGAAAACGGTGATGGGGCTAGCTGTTTATTTAAATACAGCTAATTTACTCAGAGGTTTCTATATATATATATATACACACACTCGCATAAAAGCACACAAAATATTTCACAAATATTCTCTAATTATTACTGTTGTTCTTACTGCTACTGTTTAAACCAGGTCTGCCCTAGTCGAGCAAACTGTGATTAAAAGTATTCTCGTCGAAACGACGCCAGATAAAATTGTTCAAGACTACATTATCATTATTCAATGTGCTTTTATTTTGTTATTGTTTCAAATTTAAAACACAATGTTACTTGAGAGAGTTATGACAGTTGATTCTAGTTGTTTCTCAAATCTTAAGCTACTTCGTAATTCGGAGACAGGAAATTCGTTCACAAAACTTGTAGTTTCAAACCATGTTCCTTCTCGAGGCATGTCTGGCTCATAAGGGCCGGTTTCCCGGTTTCTTGGTGTATAGGTTCCCCACCTAGACGGGACGCAAGATGCAGGAGGAAAGTGTGAGAGAAAGCTGTGGCGAAAGAGTCAGCAGAAGTTCGCCATTACCTTCTGCCGGAGCCGCGTGGAGCTTAGATGTTTCGCTCATAAACACACACATTGCCCGGTCTAAGATTTGAACCTACGATCCCTCGACCGCGAGCCCGCTGCTCTAACCACTTGGCTATGTGCCTCCACTAGTTTCAAACCAATGTAAGTATATTAGAAAATTCAGTATTAGAGAAAATTTTAACGCACAAACTAGTTGACACTGATACCAAAAAACTCCACCTCCAAATTCTCCAGCAAAAACACTGAATGGGATCAGTCCGATGTTTAGGCATATTCAAATTTTCACTGCCTACCTAAAGGATTCGTAAATACAAAACAAACATCTACTGATTTGGATATAAATTTAGCATCGGATATACTTACTTTAATCGATGATCCCACTTTGTGGTCGTTAATCTACATTTTGGTCTTCGAAATGAATGCAGTGGCAATTCGTCAAAACTTTATTATAGACCTGTATAAGAAAATGAATTCAGTATCGTCAAAACACATAAAAAGTGACCTACTGCACATATTGATTTCAAATTTTGGCACAAGGCCAGCAGTTTCGGGGGGAGAGGCTAAGTCGAGTATATAAACTCTAGGACTCAACTGGTACTTATCGACCCTCGAAAGAGATGAATGGCACAGTCGACCCCCGCGGAATTTTGAACTCAGAACGTAAAGACGGACGAAACGCAACTATACATTTCGACCGGCGTACTAGCAATTCTGCCTGCTCGCCACTTTTTAGAAACTACTACCCACATGCAGCAGGTAAATTTCTTTGAGGTTTGAGCATTGCATAGCCAATAAAATTAGCATTAACATTTTCAATGGAGAAAGTATACAACAAGTTAACTAGAAATTTTCATGCTGTGGGGAATAAATACACTGAGTAATGACTAAAGGTTTCTTTTAAAAATCATTCCAGAAAGTACAGGAAAGCGCGGCGAACATGTTTCAGTCATATTGTAACCTCATTAGCAAGGAATGGAATTAATGTTTAACAATCCAGATTTATTTCTAATCTGTAATGATTTGCAATGAGATGTTTTTGTTAGTTTTGTTTAATCAGGACTGGCGAGTTTTTAACCAACTTGCATTCATTCATATATATATATATATATATATATATATATATATATATATATATATATATATATATACACTTATGATTTCATCGTACATTGTATTTTCCTTTTCTAAGACGGTAAGCTGATCTGAACGAGATTTGACTGCTTTTGACTCGGGATCCCCAAAGAAGCTTTACGCATTATTAAATTTTACAAAACCGAAACTAGTGATATTTTCTTACTGATAATAACTCTGATTAATTGTATTACCTAATTTATAGACTGCTTACCATGACATCTAACCTCAGCCTTATCTGAAACTACAACTTTAAGCCTTGTCTTAATTATACGTCCCGCAAAATGCCCACCGCTTCATTTACTCGCCTTCTTGCACAGACACACTTTAAACAACAGTTTATCTTTCGAAATATCTACTCACTCCTTCACTGTGTCTCTCGCCCTCTCTCTTTCTGTCTCCTCCTTGTCTCTTTCTCTCTCTCTCTCTGCATATATATATATATGTATATACATACATATATATATATACATACATACATACATACATATATATATATATATATATATATATATATAATATATATATATATATATATATATATATATATATATATAATACCTCCCAGTAACTTACAACTTACAGTAGTTCCTTCCATGTATATCAACGTGTGTATGTGTGTGTATGTGTGAGAAAGCTTGATCGTTTGCACTTCTGTGCTTTTATATGTGTATAGAAATATGCGTAAGGATGTGCGTGCTTTTTACGAATATTTTATAAGGATGTACGTATAACAAACTTCAGCTAGATTCGTTTAGCTAACAGCAGCTAAATATGTAGTTCCTTTTAATTAAGTTATCTTTTTAGGTCGAAATGAAGATTACAAGTTAAAAAAAAGTAAATAAATATCAAAGGCAAGGGGGTAGAAATGCAATGCCTACATTAAAAAACAAAATCTCGGGTTGCAAGCAATAAAATAAAGAAATTAAGCGATAAAGTAAAATACCCTTGTTATAAGGTGGGGCTTAATCGGTGAAAATGACTAATGTTATAAAGCGTATAAATGGGTCTTTTGTATACGTATTCCAGCATTTGCAGTTGTTGTTGTTGTTGTTTGTTAATGTTTTGCTGCCAAGTGTTAAAAAAGACTATACTAAGACATTCCAACCACGACCATCCTAACTTTCCATTCAGTCTTATCAATGGTTCCTTTTCCCAATTTGTTGTTTGGTGTTTGATGTTGTTAGAATGTGATTTATTTGCATGCCATTTGTTGAGGTTAAGTACTGCTATATCTAGCACGTAGAGCAACCACGTAGAGGCTGATGTTAATCTAGTTACAGTCATTGCTATCGTTACTGTTATTTCTGTATCTCATACTACTGTACTATTGTTATCGATTTGAAATCTGAGACAAATTTGTTCTCTATGTACATATAAGGAAACACAAAGTCAAGCGAAAAAAAAAATCTAAAATTGTTAATGAGAATCTGAATCAATTATTCATATTATTGATTTACTAATTGGTCGGGGTTTATTTTTGCATATTTTCTTTAAGATAAAGTTCAATTTTAGTTTAATGATCTGCACAACACTTGTATCAACAATGAGACAAAGTAGGAGAGCTTAATTTATGAAAATTAAAAGCAGTAAAGCTACCATGCAATAAATTCGCGGCTATAATCATATTTAATGACTGACTGTTTGATATTTTGGCTTCCATTTTCAGCTGGAAATATCCAAAACTGAAAAATTAAACCCCTTTACTGTCCTCAACTATTAGTGACACTTGTATTTTGCCAACGTTTGGTTTTAAAGAAAACTAGAATCAAATCACTTTGTTAACCGATGTCGTAGTTCGTATATTTTCATGGCATGTCAAATTGATATTTCAGAACGTATAAAACTGCACAATTGTCAATTTGTGGCCATTTTATTGACGTTCAACCACGCCATGCTTCACCTTTTTAATTGACCTTTAGATGATTTTGCTAAGTCTCAGAGGAATGTTGCATTTTTTCCTACAGAAAAAAGTGCCTTGAATTTGTGCCTGGTCATTTGTACGGTTCTGAACGTTAAGTATGTAACAGTATGAGGCGTAGGAGTGGCTGTGTGGTAAGTAGCTTGATTACCAACCACATGGTTCCGGGTTCAGTCCCACTGCGTGGCACCTTGGGCAAGTGTCTTCTACTATAGCCACGGGCCGACCAAAGCCTTGTGAGTGGATTTGGTAGAGGGAAACTCAAAGAAACCCGACGTATATATATATATATATATATATATATATATGCATGCGTGTGTATATGTTTGTGTCTGTGTTTGTGCCCCCAACATCGCTTGACAAACGATGCTGGTGTGTTTACGTCCTCGTACCTTAGCGGTTCGGCAAAAGAGACCGATAGGATAAGTACTAGGCTTACAAAGAATAAGTTCTGGGGTCAATTTGTTCGACTCAAGGCGGTGCTCCAGCATGGCCAAAGTCACATGACTGAAACAAGTAAAAGAGTAAAGAGTATAGGTGCACACGCTCGTTTCACTCCTCTGGCAAGAAAGAGCAAAGAGAAAGAATGAGAAAGAGGAAGAAAGAGAGAGAGAGAGAGAGAGAGAGAGGTGTTTGTGTGTGAAAGAGAAAGTGAGAGTGGGTAAGAGAAAGAGAGAGGAGAATATGGAGTAGCTCTTCCAAATGGTAATGGGAAGCCGTCCAAAATTTCAAAATCCTTTGGCTATGAGAAAGTAGTCCAAAATTGAAATCTATAAGCGTCACGTCATCTAACCGTGCCAGAGATTGATGGAATCTAGTCGTAACAGAAGGAAGGAGGTCTATTGAATCATACACATAGACTCTGACAGTTTTTAACTATCATCTTGAAAGTGGTCATGATTATTTTAATAGTACAGAAATTAACAAAATAAAATGCAATGGCAAGATCGTATTTCTTAATTTTTACGAAGAAGCATAAAATAACACAAAACTGTAGGTTAACGAAATAAGAAATATATACAAAAAAATTACATTTTTTTTTATATGAAGTATAAAATTATTCTAATTTTTAATCTGAGTTGCTTGCTGTATCGGGAAAAAAAATCTTGTAGGATTTTAACGTAAGCCACATTCAAAATATAGAACGTGTCTGACGTCACTAAAGTGCGCAGTTTATCATCGAATAGTATATCCTCGTGTTTATGAAGTGTTACGTAATATTTCCTGGCATGAAACTCCCGCTTAACTGTAGATCTTTTTTAATGGAAAAGCAGTCTGTTTCCTGTACTCACGCACACACATATATATATATTTTCGGATACGTACGCATATATATATATATATATATATATATATATATATATATATATATATATATATATATATATATATATATATATATATATATATATATGTGTGTGTGTGTGTGTGTGTGTTTTTACGTATGTATTTTCTGTCTAAATATACGTTACAAGACGCTACATGGTTTGTCGTGAGTAGAGCCACCCCGCATTACAATAACAATTTAAACCTCACACTAATAACAAAGACAGAGACAGGGTACATATTAAATTATGAGATATTTTCCACTTTCATTTGAAGATAACATACAAAGTGTCTGTGACATTATGTGACATCGCCATATTTTGATTAGAAAATTGCGTGTGTGTGTACTAACTCTCTATCTTCAGCTTGGTTTTCGTATCTCTCTTTACCTAATAAAGACACCCTTGGGTCACGAAGAGCTATGAGATTGTGGGATTGCACCTAGAAAGTCCCCCCCCTCCGACGCACAAGTCCGGGCAAGGTTGTTTGTAGAAGACTTAGCAGTCACCCTTGCATATCAGTCTCTTCCTTATCCAGGGGACCGATGTTGCCAAGCTATATCAGTCCCTGGCGATATAGCTTGGCAGCAGTGACGTTGCAATTTATTTCTACAGCTGACTGAACTGGAGGAACGTAAAAACGAAGCGTCTTGCTCAGGAACACAACTCACAGCCCGGTCCAGGAATCGAACTCACAACCTCACCATTGTAAGCACAACTGTTCTAACTACTTAGCCATGCGGTTTCATTATATATTGTCATCAATATAGGGTAATGGCAAAAAGTGTTCCATCAAGGATACAAATTAACGAGATAGGATTCCTACGAAGAGACCCTGAAGTAACATTATTCCGCAGAGTCCGTGGCTTGGAAATTAGTGACTATCTTGGCATTGATTGGTCACAGTTCCAGTACTACGGACATAGAGTTAGAAAGTCACAAGAGACAATAGCATGACGAGTTGTTTAAGCCAACCAGCGGGAGACCTAGGAGTAGACCAGGAAGGTGGTTATTGTGTTGTATCATAAGCCTCAGTTGGTCGAACTTCGGAATTCAGCCGGAAAATCGATTATAACGGTTGCATCTGAAACGACCCTATGGAGGATTCACCTGAGGACTCTGCATTCACGACCCAACGAAGATACTGGGTGGAAGAGATAGCTGGATGTATGTGTGTGTGTGTGTGTGTGTGTATACACAAACATTTATATATACAAATGTATACACTCACATATATATACATATTTATATATGTGTGTATATATATATGAATATGTATATATACACATGCATATATATGTATTTATATATGTAAATATATATATATATATATGCGTATATATATTAATGTGTGTATGATTTTGTGTATAGTATACGAATACGGTATTGTATGAAAAATCCTAGACTTTTAAGATTTCTAAAATTAAGGTTTCTACTTCCTCCTCTCAACCTATGTTTCCTCTTTATATATTGCACACAGAAACTTATACTCGATTGCTTGTATGAGTATAATTATTTCAGTTGTTTAACCTGAGATTTACAAATTTAAATAAAACAAAACATGTGTTCATAAGAAGTAAATAAAGAAGAGATACCAGAGAAAATAAAGTAAATATCTTTCTACCGGTTTTTGGGGTAACACTCTGTAACATCTTCGCGTAATGACGAGAAAATTACGTGCTTTTCTGGATCAAACACAAGAGCGAGAGAGAAACTGCACCCACTTTCGGGGTCGATTAAATATGTACCAGTTACACACTGGGGTCTATATAATCGACTTAATCCGTTTGTCTGTCCTTGTTTGTCCCCTCTATGTGTAGTCCCTTGTGGACACTAAAGAAATAAGAAACTGCACCATATACTACGATCAAAAATTATCTATGAGATATTACAGTCACAGTGATATAGATGTCGTAGTGAGTGACTTATATTTTGTTAAAACAATAAGAATAGCGGCTTTTACAAATTAGTGAAAATACCTGAGTTTATATGCAACCAGGGTCTCACAGATTTGGTAAAATAAACATGTAATTATGTCTATCCCCTTGTTGAGTTCTATATTAGATAATGTTTGAATTACGAAATTATATATAAACTCACACATGACTGTGTATTTGTGTGTATATGTATACACACACACACATACATATATGTTAGTGAGTGTCTCTCTCTCACTGTGTATGTACGCATGTATATACATACACACACATATATACAATGAGTGTCCATGCGTGCGCGTATGTGTAAATAAAATTAAAGGCGGTGTTCGGGTAGAATCGTTAGCACGCCGGACAAAATGTTTGGTAGCATTTCGTCCGTCTTTAAGTTCTGAGTTCCGAACCGCCGAGAACGACTTTGCCTTTCATCCTTCAGGAACGATAAAATAGCTACCATTGAATCACTGGGGTTGGTGCAATTGACTAGCCCCCTCCCCAAAATGTTAGGTCTTGTGCTTATAATAGAAAGGAATATGTAAATATGATTAAAAATGCTTATATATACATACAAGGCGGCGAGCTGACAGAAACGTTAGCATGCCGGGCGAAACGCTAAGCGGTATTTCGTCTGCCGTTACGTTCTGAGTTCAAATTCCGCCGAGGTCGACTTTGCCTTTCATCTTTTCGCGGTCGATACCAGTTACGCACTGGGTTCGATGTACTCGACTTAATACATTTGTCTGTCCTTATTTGTCCCCTCTATGTTTAGCCCCATGTGGGTAATAAAGAAATAGGTATTTGGTCTGCCGTTACGTTCTGAGTTCAAATTCCGCCGAGGTCGACTTTGCTTTTCATCTTTTCGGGGTCGATAAATTAAGAACCAGTTACGTACTGAGGTCGATGTAATCGACTTAATTCGTTTGTCTGCCCTTGTTCGTCCCCTCTATGTTTAACCCTTTGTGGGCAATAAAGAAATAAGAATCGTTAGCACGCTGGACGAAATGCTTAGCGGTATTTCGCCCGTCGGTTAAATATACATACGTGTGTGCACGCGAGTGTGTGTATGTAGGCCCATACTCACACAAATAAATTATTCGTTGCGTTACTTTTGGCTTTTCACTCTGTCTCTGCTAAACCTAAGACTTAAAATATGAACACCGAATATAGAACTGCTTTTCTTTTTACTCATTCTGAAACTCATTCTTTTCCCCCTTACCTTTGTTCCTTCATTCCATCTCCGCGCGTTGCCCCATACACACCTTTACATGCGCATGTACAACATATCGGTGCTACATCTACGCTTTCTAATAATAGGTACTTCTATTCCAAACTAATCACTCATCCCAAGCGTTGGTGCGCATCGGTGACATTGATGGAGTGAAATATCTGCAAAAGTCATATGACCACATCTGATTTAACAGTAACGATACGAAAAACCATCAACAAAACTCCTAACATCACACCTAAAACGTTGCCGCTTGCCTTTTTCACGCATTCTACATAAATCTATCTTGAACATCCCACGCCTAGTATTTCTTCGTCTATCTATCTGTCTGTAAGTCTCTCTATTCGTGTCTCTCTCAATTTCTTATCCAGTCACTCTTGCTAAACTATCCCAGTCTGGTTGCTTTAGACCGTGGGTGGAAGGTTGTTCCAATAAATTTACTGTGTCAGAGTGTACGAATCTATCACTTCTTTTTATCCGTGTCACTCACTTTTAGACTATTTATTTAGAAATACATGTTTTTGCTCTTTTTGACCATTTCATTTCTTCTCAGTTGTGGTTGCAGCAAAACCAATGGTCATGGCATCGACCGCTATTAATGTATTTTGAAAAACTTTTGATTCAGCTAAAATACCTGTCTACATGTACAACTTTTATCTTTAGTATTGAATCACAGTAATTATTTATAACATTGTACATATTCTAAGTTGAAGTCAAGGTAAATAAAAAGTAAGTAAGAAGTGTTGAGAAAGTATTTACCTGGATTTTGAAGAATAATTTAACATTGGAAAGACAATAGTAACGCAAACGAAATGAGGAACGAAAGGAAAAGAGACAGAAAGAAAGAAAAGAGAGAGAGGGAGGGAGGGAGAGACAGACAGAGGCAAACACAGAAAAAGAGACTGACAGACAGACAGAAAGTGAGACAGACACACAGAAAAAGAGACTGACAGACAGACTGAAAGAGAAACTGACAGACAGACAGACAAAGTGAGACAGACACACAGAAAAAGGGACTGACAGACAGACGGACAGACTGACAGAAACACTGATAGACTGGAATACAGACTGACAGACTGACAGACAGACGAACAGACAGACTGAAAGACAGACTGACAGACATACAGAGACCCAGACAGACAGACAGCGAGGGAGAGAGATAGCGATAACCAAAGAGGAAAGCACAAACTTGTTTGAGAAGTCAGTTTAAAATAAGAAGTAAAGTCCTTGTAGTGAGACAGAGAGGTGTGTATGTCGCTAAATGTGTGTGTGCGTATATAAATACGAAGAGTCTAGACTGATGTGTGATTAGGGAGAGAAGAAAGAGAAAAGTATACTCAAGAGAGAGAAATATAGGGAGAGTTAAAGGAAATGGGTATACACACACACACATGAATATGTGTATGTGTACATATATGCATCTATACATTATATATGCATCTATATGCATAAATCTCTCTCTCTCTCTCTCTCTCTCTCTCTCTCTGTATATATATATATATAATATATATATATATATATATATATATATATATATATATATATATATATATTTGGCGATTTTTTTCCTCCGTTTTCCTCTGTCTCCTGTTTCTGAAGAAGAGCTATGCTCGAAACGTAAAACGCTCTTTCCTTCCCTGGGAGTCTTATTAATACTTTGCATATACCTCGTCCTCGCGTTGTTGTTTTTTTCTTGTCCTTTTCTCCGTTCTTTTATTATTATTATTATTATTATTATTATATATATATATATATATATATATATATATATATATATATATATATATATATATATATATATATATATTATATATATTTACCTAAACACCCGTTTACCATATTTTCGTTTTTAGTACATATCAGTACATTTGAGGATTTATCCTAGTACGTTTTTCTGGAAAATTTATTTTCTGATTCCTATATTTTTGTAATACTCGAAAAAAAAAGAAAAAAAAAATCTCGCCGCGAATCAGCTTGAATATTTTCAATAAAAGGAAACTAAACGAGCTCTGCGTCACTCCCACCCACGCATCTAACGCTGTCCTAGTAATGTCACTCGCTTCATCATGATGCTGAATATTAACAATAATTATACATAATTTCATCATCCAGATCTGATTGTTAAGCTCATAAAGAACTATTACATTTACCTCTCACTTCCCTTCACTTCCCATCTCCTTTACTGTTCTCCGTCTACACTTTCTTTTTGTGGTTTCTTTATCTGCCTGTCCATCGATGTCTATCCTTCTTTTTCTCTTTCCTTCTTCCCCCCCCCATCTCTCTCGCTGTGTCTGCTTCCTTCTTTTTCTTCGTATTCCTCATATTTCTCTTGCTCCACTGTTGACAAATATTACGAATATGTTGGTTCAGTAACGTTTGTCCCGTGGATTATAACGAAAAAGATTAGACGCGGAACTCAGTCAGCAAGAAACATGAATGTCACTGGTTATTTCATATTATTAAAATGGCTCCGTTTAGAGTTTTCATATCAGATGATATTTTGTATTTGTTGAAAAATTTAATTAACTTTAGCACACGCAAACAACAATACATTGTACACATACACAGCTCATATCCTCACGTGTTGTATACATGAAAAGTTAACTCAAGCTATTTTAGTGAAAAGTTAATTTATTTGCGTCAACACTAGATGTAAACAATTACATTTGCGCAATGCTCGTATTCATTCTAAGTGAAAAATACTAAACTTATATAATAAATTCTTAGTTTATTAACAGGAATCAAACAAAATATTTTTATATCAAGAAATTTATCAAGTGATAATCTTTTAACTAAATATGGGTTATATCGTTAAGAATATTAAAAGAATATTTGAAGATAAAAAAACATACGTAGACTAATAAATAGAATGTTATCGCAGCTGATACTTCCAGATAGGCAATTGTATTCGTATAGGAAAGAATGCATACCATATACATGAAAGAAATATCTTCATTTGCTAGATAAAGCAACTGAAACTCTCACAAATTCCTACGTTCAGTCAGAGAAAGGGCTCGTTAGATAAATATAATTAATAGCTGCACTGCACAAGGCGGGAAGAGATGGCAAAGACAAGAATGACTTTATTTGAAATGCTTTTTATCATAGATGTGTTTAATCAGGTTCTCTTTTGGCTAAAATATACACCAACAGCTAATTTTGAGAGAAGAACTTTGATATTTGAAAGGTGATCAAGTCAACCCCGAGTGAGAAGGTCTTTTATATCTCTAGTGCAGCCACAGTTTTGTGTAAGCTGTTTCATCAGGTTTACAGTATCTTAATTGATCTTTAAAGACTCCGCCGGTTACGACGACGAGGGTCCCAGCTGATACGATCAACGGAACAGCTTGCTCGTGAAATTAACGTGCAAATGGCTGAGCATTCCACAGACACGTGTACCCTTAACGTAGTTCTCGGGGATAATCAGCGTGACACAGAGAGTGACAAGGCTGACCCTTTGAAATACAAGTACAACTCATTTTTGCCAGCTGAGTGGACTGGAGCAACGTGAAATAAAGTGTCTTGCTCAAGGACACAACGCGTCGCCGGGAATCGAACTCACAACCTTACGATCATGAGCCGAATGCCCTAACCACTAAGCCACGCGCCCTCCCTTAATTGATAAACAGTAAAGATTACAGTATCTTAATTAATAAACATGTGCGTGTTTTTATCTAGCAAGTCGTTGGCATATCTCACCTGCATTACGTCTTCTCGTGGTTAGTCAGAACTGTTCTGTGGAATTAAGTTATTTGTTTTTGCTGAAGTGCTTAATTAATTACTAATTATTTGTTTTCGCTGAAGTCATTTGTTCACCTCTTTAAAATTTGAATCTCGAAGTTCGAAATCAAAATTAAAAGTCTCGCGGTGTAGTTGTTTTCCTACCACCACCACTGCTACTACCATAAAAGCATTTAATTTAAAATGGATTTTTCCACTTTTTAAGTATTTAGAATATGTCCGCTGAGGTTCGATTTTGCTTTCATCCTTTCGTGGTCGATAAAATAAGTACCAGTTGAGAACTTGGATCGATGTAACCTACTTACACTTTACCCCGAAATCGAGATCCTTGTGCCAAAATTCGAAAGCAATATTTAGAATAGATCAATTTTATATTTCTTCAAATAGCATAAAAAACAAATATCTTAAAATATCTCAACGTTTTATTTGTAGTAAATTATTTTATTCATTCAGTTGAAAATTGAACAGTTTTTACTCTTTCAAGCGGTAACTATTTCTGAAATATTTATTGTTATTTTTGTTCAGATTCTCTCACTTCATTCATCCGCCTGTTTTTCTTTCTTTCTTTCATTCATTTACCAACCAACGTTACTATTACCACCGTCTTCATGTTCTTTCAGAACCCGGAGTACCACATTTGGCAGAGGAGAAATTTTTGGACTATGTACTAGTCCAGAGAAACCAGCCAGCACGTCTTGATTGTTTGATTGTTGGAGCAGCACGAATTGAATGGTTTTCTAATTATGAAAAAATTATTAACAGTTCTAGGTACGTTTATATATTCCTTACGTGAGTGTGTGTGTGTGTGTGTGTGTGTATCGCATCTTCTGTACTCATACCAAGCTCAACATGAATTATCTTTCTATAAATTATTAAATAATGGACCAGAAAATATAGATGCAGGAGTTAATTATAAAAGTTAATTGTTCCCTGTGAATATGCATTTTATAATCGCTTCTCAGTCACAACCAATATAATTTTCTTTCAACGTGACTTTGATATATCCATTACTTAAAAGGCTGTCCGCAGAACATGCTTTGCATACCTGACTCAGTTGCCAGGAATATATTCTCCCGTAGATAGTTTCCTTGCTACTTTCACGGTCACACGTATATATACACACGCTAGTACATATAGCTATGTGAATTCTGCGTATGTGTGCGTGTACACTTTGTGTCACTCAAATGATTTGAAATTTCATTTTGAAATCTTTTACCGAGGACTACTAAGTCCGCTGGGGTAAAGAGTGACTATGAGAGGAATCCAGACGAGCAGATATGGAGATAATAATGCCAATGAACAAATAAAGCAAAACCTGGATATTTTCAGACGGTGAATATTCAAGTATAAATATATAGATATTTATATATTAACAGAACAAACTTACCCTAAGTACAAAGACACAAAAAATTAAAGGGGAGAAGGTATAGTGGTACGTATGTATGTATGTATGTATTATGTATGTATGTATGTATGTATGTATGTATCACTGTGTGTAAGACACGTACGGAAATGTTACAATATATATTCAATTTATGAGACGCACATACATGCACACTTTTATGTATGTTTGATTTAAAGCATAATGCGTTTACGCAAAAAAGGTCCCTTAAATCCAACGTTTAGTGTGTCAGTCACTGTTTTATTCATTCATAACTCGCCAATGTTGAAGTCATTGCATGATATACACATGGGTTTGTGTAGACGTGCGTTTGTATGTGTATATAAAGTAAATAATATAACAGGATTCTCGTATATCTAACTGAACTCAACAACGTAGTGAGGCTATGATTCAAAATTGATAGCCTTGTGATTAATAATCTTCTTAATCTCAAAGTAAGCGAGTCTACTTTTCGGTTTTGTACAGAGCTATCTTGCTTTTTGATGTGTATTTATCGAAACGAAGAACTAAATTTATAATGACTGGCTTCCGCTTTTGTTCTTAAGGCTATCCAGTGTACAACCATTTAGCGATGTTGTGCAGCCATTTGGCGGCACTTTCAACATTCATAAATAAGTGATAGGTTACTATGATACATAGTCAGATAACACGAGCGAAGAGTTTTGTAAAGTGACCTGCCACAGAATAATGTAAATAGTTAAGACACCATGTGATCGAGGAGATAATGATTAAGCATAACACCTGTCATGTCCCCTTTCTCTAGAGGAAGATAGACACAGATAACACAAGAATAAATGCTCAAAACCAAAACCATACGTAGTAGTTAGTATATTTAATCTTTCGGTCATTTAAAAAATTTCGGATTGGCTACCTTTCCATTAAGAATGTCTCTGCATAGCAACATTGATTGATATAGTGAGAAAGGCTTTGAAAAGGAAAACATAAAAGCATAATAAAAATAATAAGTAAATGCGCCCCTTTAAAGCCTAGCCAGGCTCATGATCCCGGTTTCTGTGGAGTATGTGTTCCCCAGCAGGATGGGACGCCTGTCCAACGCAGCGTTACTCATTTTTGCCAGCTGAGTGGACTGGAGCAACGTGAAATGAAGTGTTTTGCTCAAGAACACTAACGCGTCGCCCGGTCCAGGAATCGAAACCGCAATCTTACGATCAATAATGCTGACGCCCTAACCACTAAGCCACGCGCCTCCACAATAAAAATAAAATAATAACGAATCCGAATTAGAAAATGCTGGAATATGTGAAAGATTTGCACGAACTCGTGCAACCTCTGGTTCTAGAACATACTGATTCTTTAGTTCGATACAAGAACACAAAGGAAGGAAAAAATTTTGTTCTTTATCGGTTGGTATACCACATCGTCAATGTCAGCATACACTTAATTCTAGAATTATCTCATTAATCTTCAAAACAAAATGCGCTTTTCATTCATTTGCCATTTAACAAACCGCATTGTTTCATGTTACTTTCAATTATCTCCATTAACCTAGTTTAATTACAGATGTTATAGGTTGCGTCAATACAAAGATCGGTATTCTTCTTAAACAAGGAACTAAATGGGTTTATGGATAATTTAGGAAAAAAAAAAAAATTAGTAAAATACTATTAAAAAAAGTGAGTGCATTTGCTTGCTGGATGTAATTGATAATAAAAATAATCTATTCGTGAATTTAAAGAATAAAAATAATTTTGCATATCATGCTGCGTTTAAATCTCAAAGAAAAAATAATTTTAATGTTATAAAGATTGAAACCAACTCCATAGTTTTCAAGGTCGATTATAGTAACGGCAGGGATCGTAGTACTGAATGAACTGCCTCGGTAGATGGCTTTTTATCACTGAACGTTTTTCCATTCTATGTAAAGAAAGTCTTAAAATAATGAACCAAAATGCAAAGATGCTTTATTATTAACATTACTACTACTACCACCACCATCACTACCACCATCACCACCACCAATGTTTTTAGAAAGATAAATGGAATTCAGAAAATGAGAGGTGATTCAGTTCAGAGTCGGGATACATAATCATAATGTTTGAAATATAACAAAGAACAGATGGAATAGATTGAATAAGGTTCACGGTGTTTACTTGCACTTGTATTTGTATTGTTCCTCCCAAATGGTAGACGAACACAGTCAGCCCCGATATTATTTGAACTTCGTGGAACGATGGGAGGAATATCAAGAATTATTTAATTCAGTGCTGTAACATTTCTGAGACAAAAAGATTGCGGATATCATTAATATAAATACCTTAGCGAGTACACCACCGTCAGAACAAGAGCTACCATTACAACAACGATAGCACATTTTATAGAAAACGAATATCTAGTCGCTCTCTCTCACTCTCACACACACACACACACACATTTACTGCAGATGTCCAGACATTTGTCAATGTATGCATTAACGTAAGATAAATTATATACGATTATTAGAAATGTGTATACATGTTCAATTTAGTTTTAGCATCATTCTTTGCAAAGCACAATGAATGTTTATACGAACATTTTGGAACGTTTTGAAGTCTTTAGCATCTTTGGAAGTGATGGCAACACTAGAAATATGTTCAATTCAGAGGGATCAGTTAACTTCCTTTATTATCTAACTGTGAAATTAAAGGGTGATGGACAGGAAGAATCATTTAACGTCGGAAAAAATGCCTTGTGGTATTTTTTCTGTTACTTTACGTTTGGGATTCTACACCCATCAGTATAAACTTTGACTTTCGTAATTTCGACCTGATAAAATAAGGTGCCAGTCTACAGTTAACAGCTGTGTGGAGATCGGCATGTCAAAGAACAGACCTAACGTTTTCGCCTGAGTGATGCAAAGGTATCATACGCCAAAAGTAGGGAATCGCCAACAAATTAGAAACTGTTGTTACAGCGCATGCTCCCATACTACTACTACTACTACTACTACTACTGTCAAATTTGTAGCCTTGTGCCTATGTGATAAATAATTATATTACTGTGGTTTAAAGGGCGGTGAATATGCAGAATCGTTAGAACGGCGGAAGTCTTGCGCTCAGATAGCACCATCGTTTATTTTGTCTCCATTTTAGGGTCAAAAAGATATAGTACCAGTCCACTAGATGGATGAATTTAACCGACTAACGCTGACTCTATTATTTCAGGGCTTCAAAAATTGTCTTCAACAACTGGTTGTTAGGAAGTTTTATTACTTCAGTATAAAAATAATTCTATAAATTTCTCAAGGAATACAGTAGTCACTCGCTATATCGCGCTTCGCCGATCGCGCACTCAGTACATCGCGGATTTTTCTGACTAATATATATATATATATATATATATAAATTTATATTGCGGACTCCTCAGTTTATCGCGAGTTTCTGCGGCCGATATATATTTATATTTTTTAGATTTTATTTTTTCTGTGATAAAATAAGCCTTTTCACGCCTAAAAATTAATGAATTAATAAATAAAAATACAGTACAGTATTGCATTGTAAAACACATTAATTAAAATATCTTAAAAGAAAATACATAGCATACTATAGCTGAGTAAACAAAGAATCGCATACTCTATGGAAAAGGAAACTCGGGAGCCGAGTGTATGGTGTTGTTTTGCATTTATAATTAATAAATATATACAAATTATAAAACTAATATTAAAAAAATACAGTACTGTTTCTATTTCGCGGAATTTCACCTATCGCAGTGGTTTTGGGAACGTAACACCCGCGATAATTGAGGGATTACTGGATTCTGATTTTATTGAAGATTCATTATTTTTTATATTAATCATGTCAAAATCAAATAAATTTGACTGAAATTCACTCTTTTCTTATTTCTTTATTGCCCACAAGGGGTTACACACAGAGGGGACAAACAAGGATCGACAAAGGGATTAAGTTGATTACATCGACCCCAGTGCGTAACTGATACTTATTTAATCGACTCCGAAAGGATGAAAGGCAAAGTCGACCTCGGTGGAATTTGAACTCAGAACGTAACGGCAGACGAAATACTTATTTCTTTACTACCCACAAGGGGCTAAACACAGAGGGGACAAACAAGGACAGACAAACGGATTAAGTCGATTACATCGACCCCAGTGCGTAACTGGTACTTATTTAATCGACCCCGAAAGGATGAAAGGCAAAGTCGACCTCGGCGGAATTTGAACTCAGAACGTAACGGCAGACGAAATACGGCTACGCATTTCGCCCGGCGTGCTAATGCTTCTGCCAGCTCTCCGCCTTTGCAAGCTCACTCTTTTCTTGGGGACTTATTCAAAACAGAAGATAATTTAAAACTGTACGATGGCAGCACTCTATATTACAAAACACTTGCTGCAACTGCTACAGATCGAGGCACGTTCTCATAACGCTACCTTGTGACTGTCAGTAACTTTGGAATTTATTACGACTGTTGTCAACGAGAATCTTCTTTATCTCGGAATCCAGATTTAAACACTTCGCTACTGGACTCATTCTTTTGCTACTGAATGAACTGGACCATTTTGAGACTAAAATATGTCGTAAATGACATGACAAAATCCTCCTGTTTCGCGGCTGGTTTCCCCGATGCTTTGTTGAATTGGAGTATACAGATAAGAGTTAGCTCAGCGTTGTAGCGCCAGGTGAAAGACAAAACAAATATTTATACTTCCTAAGCTTAACAGAAAGAAAACAGAAATTTGAGACTGCCATGATACTTCTATTGTCATCAATAATTTATTGAAGAGGAAGTTAATGCTTACTTTTTTTTTCTGAATCGGAAGTAGGTCGTTCATTCAATTAGTGCAAAACTACTTTCTATATCGCTGATAATGCTCATAGAAAAATCTTATTTTGGAGAATAGTATATCTATTTCCGACCAGTTGCCTCTCCTAAACGTATAAGCATTGCAAGAACGACATGATACTCAGTACGATAATGAAATTGGATTGCAGTTGCAAACTCGTGACTAGCTTATTCTACAGTGGGAAGCACTCTATGTAGTAAACTTTCTTTACAGACTAGTAAAATTTGTTAAAGGAACAATGTGTTAGTAACTACTCTGAATCAACTTTAGTACGTAGTCTGATCAATAAGTATCCGGACTGTTGCCATAGTAGCGAAGCTAAAGCACGCAGAGGGAAGCCGCTTGAACCAGATTGACCTTGAACTCTGCTGTGCATGTGCTCGAAGATTTAACGTTCTGGCTAGCTTCCGCTGTTTACAGCAATGCTTGGAAGTAACGTGTGTAGCGTGCATACGTCGCATTGACCATGACAGAGAAAATTGAGTAGAGAATTTGCATCACATTTTGCCAAAATCTTGACGATACCTGCTGAGGGGCCTACACAAAGTTTTCAAAGACTTTCCATTGTTCTCGATACTAACAAGGAGACTTGTGCAACTGAAACCCGAGTGTCCTTTTGGTCAGCTGAAAGCAGTTTTGGCACAAACTTGGCAGACACGCGTCTCGTACCCAAATCTGCAGTGATAATAGAGTGGACTGAACAGAACCGTAACTAATCTGCACATCCTCTGATAACTCACGGACGGTGATTTGACGAGTTTCCCTCTCAGATGCACACACATCAGCGATGTTTTTCTCAGTTCTGCTGGTTGCGGGTCTCTCAGAACGTTCGTCATTATCGACATTTTCCCGGCCATCTTGAAAGCATCTGCACCATTCGTACACTTGTGTGTGGCTCATACGCTTCTCTCCATACACTTTTCTGCAACTTTGCGTAGGCCTCTGAGAAGTTATCACCATGACAACTTTCTCTGTCATGGTCAATGCGACAGGCAAACGTATATTTTGTTCTTGTAATTGTTGGTGATGTAGCTGAAGATTATCAACCTGGTTGATCAACGAGGAACCACATGCACTCATTTGGTTTAGTCACAGTAGATCTAGGCTAGCATATTATTCGGTGTGATCTCTGTTCTTTTTTTCTTTTTAAAGTGGTACTGCGTGTGTAATTTGATTGCAATTTCTAGAAAATCAAGTGACCATGAAAATCTTCTCTTAGGTTTGATTTAGTCTCTAGGTGTTTAAACAGTGCCGCCTCCACATTTTTTACTTTTACTTATCATTAACTGTTACTGGCAATTTACAATACAACAATCCAAGGCCTGTGGTAGAGAAAGAAAACCGTTTGTACTATTTATGTCAATATTCGATTCACACATATATACATATTTATAACGATATCTATTGACTCGCTTGAAATCATGATTAATAATATTTTATAATCAACCATTTTATAATAGAGGTATGTCACATAGTTGGATAAAGTAAAGCCTAAATGTTTTATTTTGATAAGTACATTTAAAAGTCATCATCATATGACATATAAGTAGACCACTATTTCATATTCCGCTTTTAATGTAATAGAATTACATCAATTGATTTTTATTGTTTGCTTTCGTTTAAGCATTCATTATTAATTTATTTGTAAAGCACATATAAAAATGAATGCATATGGATAATCGCCAGTATTGAATATTAGTGCACACACACATACAGATAGACAAAATACTTGTCCTCTGATGTTGGCATGGCTAGGAGTCTAAGTATTTCCTTTTGCAACAACGAGACTGAAGGTCTATTCAGATTGCCTTTGATCGGCTGAACCACGTAGAAACCCCTCTGGTGTTCTGGAGACGCAATACATGCGCAAAATTTTGAACTATGTTTCACTGATTCTGCTTGAAGATTTCGGTAAGAGTACTTATGCCGATGCATATGAATTGCTCAACTCATATACTTCGCCCGCTTTTTCAATGAGCAGGGTCTTGAAATGTCGTCGATTAAACATCTGGACGATCAAACGTAAACCAAGGGCAACAAATCTGTTCGTGCGCGCATCGATGGTTACACGCATGTGTGCATATATATATATATATATATATATATATATATGTGTGTGTGTATGTAAATCCATTTCCATATAAATGCCCACATCTGTGCGTGTGCGTGTGCGTGTGTATGTGTGTTAAAAGTGAAACTTTAAAGTTTCACGTTTCGAACTTTAGACAAACTTGAATAATATAGGAAAGCTGCTAGCATGAATATTCTCATTACCCATACAACATCCTATTTTCTCCATCAACCTGACTCCGTCTTATATTCATACGACCTCTCTTCTCTGTCGCTTACCGTTTATCTGTCTGTGATCCAAAGCTTTATCATAATTTGGTTATAAAAAACCCCCATAAAACTTAAGTTTAAATATATTAAATTTTATATATTTCTCGTAGCAGGCAAATATATCCTTCAGCTACATCATTTCTAAAGGATGCGATAAGCTTCTTTACTTTTGGATTCTTTTATGCTTTACTTGTTTCATTCATTTGACTGCGGCCATGCTGGAGTGCCGGCTATAGTCGAGCAAATCGGTGGTCCCAGGACTTATTCTTTGTAAGCCTAGTACTTATTCCATCGGTCTTTTTTGCCAAACTGCTAAGTTACAGGGACGTAAACACACTAGCATCTGTTGTCAAGCGAGGTTGTGGGGACAAACACAGACACACAAACATATACACACACATGCATATATATATATATACAACGGGCTTCTTTCAGTTTCCGTCTACCAGGTCTACTCACAAGACTTTGCTCGGCCCGAGGCTATAGTAGAAGACACTTGTCCAAGGTGCCACGCAATAGGACTGAACTCGGAACCATGTTGTTGGTAAGCAAGTTACTTACCACATAGCCACTCCTTTAGTATACATTTTCGCTAACGGTTACACAATCCATTCAACTATAGCCTTTACTTCCGATACTGTGTACAGATTTAACTCAGTTCAAAGCAGCAGCATCTTTCTCGATGGATGGTAGTGTCTAAGAATTTCGTATTGTTCCAATTTCTTCATCTTATCTGAAGAACAGTTTCAGGAAACCAGAGGAGCAAATTGTAACGTTTTCCTTCTAATTTGTCTAATTTTTAATTTCAGTAGTGATTGCTCTTTTCTCCCATTCTATTAACTTACCAGTTTGTCTCTTTTTTGTTTTCTTTCTCTGTCCTCCTCTTTGTCTTTCTCCTCTCGAGTACGAGTAAAGGTGTGAGTGTGTGCGCACGCGCGGATGTATTTAAATTTGTATATGAATTAGGCAAGAACTCACAAAACTGTCAACCAACATGGCAGGAACAAAATTCAACAAAATTTAACACTTAACAACTTAAAAGAAAAGACAAAAAAAAAGGCGGTGGGAAAGAGAGTTAACCATTTCCTTATAACTAGTTTTAAAGATTTAAACAAAAAATGTTTGATATGATCACTGTCTGTCTGTCTGTCTCTATCCTCTCTCTCTATACTTACATACATACATATATATATATATATATATATATAGTTATATATATACATGCAAATACATGCACACACACATAAGAGTACAGTAGCAAATTTTACATTCATTATAATAACCTTCACCATATTCAATTTCCCTCTTAACGCGTCTATGCGAGCTTCCCTTCATCAATCATCATTTTCATGTCTTTCTCGCTGTTTAGATTTGGACCTGGTTTCGAGAGCAACACGTTGGAGGAAATGAGGTGAGATACCCGTATCCATACATACATACATATATATATATATATATGCATATATTCATATCTATATCTATCTACATATATATATATATATATATGAATATATACGTATATGCATATATATATATATATATGAATATATACGTATATGCATATATATATATATATATATATATATATACGTATATGCATATATATATATATATATATATATATATATATATACGTATATGCATATATATATATATTATATATATATATATATATATATATACGTATATGCATATATATATATATATATATATATATATATATATATATATATATATATATATATATATATATATATATATATATATATATGTACATGAACTAGATGTCATTTGTCTGTGGGCTGCTTCAGTCAACACATCCACCAACACTCCCTACCATTGCGCTTGTAGCACATTCCTCACTTGTCGTTCTATTATTATTATTATTATTATTATTATTATTATTATTATTATTATCATTATTATTATCCTTTGTATGCTATATTTCATTTCTTTCCTGAAAATTGTTCGCTACTATGATGCCATACATATATGTAATGTTAGAAAACGCCGCCTTTTTTGTTGCTTATTTGTGTAAAACACGACCCGCCAGTTGTTTTATACACGCAGTCGTTTGCACTAGTGTTTTATGTGAACAAGCATGTTAAACAATATACCCGTGCAAAGTAGACAGACGCTGGTTCAATAATGTATTTTCTATGTCGATATATCAAATAGTATTGATTATTTAATATTTAACAAGCAAATATTTATTTTATAACGTGTGTGCTTATATATTGGGTATGCTTAAATATAAAGTTAATGTGTATCTGTATTTGTAAGTATACGAGTGTGTATTTGTTTATGTTTCTATGTTTGTGAATGTGCTGATTATTTTTTAAAGTATGCTACATTTTGGAAAGGATTATTAATACATACGCTTAATGATACCGAAAAAATTAACATGTTTTTCTTCATCGCCGATAAGTCAACGGGGTGTAGTCCTAAAATATCTGGTCAGGTTATGGTTTGGAAATAATGAAAATAAAACTAAAATTGACCGAAGCAAAATCTCACCGAGGCCTCTAAAAATAAAATTTAATGACATCGAGTAGTAAACATGATAGTTATTATGTCTACAAATACCTAACACCCAGATAAATTTTTTATGATAATCAATAATTCTGTACATCAGTGATTTTGCTATTCAACATTCATAAAAAAAAAATGTTGCTCTTCGAAATAAACTTTTACTCTCTACAAGGTAGCTGGTAGTCTCCCCTACACATTGTGCAATCACATAACATTGTATTATGTAAATATACCTTGCTCAAGGTGTGTATATTCTGTTCTCTTCTTTTTTCGACTTACTCCATAACATCTATTAGCTATCTCATTTATTAGTTTAATTAAGTAACAACTACATTTTTTTTTACATACATGGATATATTTTATGCTGGATTTTAATATTTGACTTCGCTATCGACGCATCAGCCTAATTCATTCAGTCTATTGCATTTACAAATGTCCTGTATTTGCGTTTTGCTCGAAAAACAAAGTCAGCATATTATTCAAGCAATATCTCATATTTTCCTATGTTATGCCATCCAGCATATGCTTATCTTTTGAGATTTGCATGAACTATAGCTTCTAGCTTAGGTTGTATGAGGAAAAAACAAATGAAGGCAAAAAGTTCGAAAGTGTACTGCACTTTGGTGCATATTTCAACTCAAATTCAAAACCCAACGTATATTCTAATATCTATTATTACTTATTGAGATTTTCATAATATGTGTGTTTAAAATATAGGCATTTTATTTAATTTCAATATCATATTAGTGAGGAAAATCACAGCTCCTAGTTCCCACCCTACCACCTTAGCATTTACTACTTCTTTTTGAGTTCTCATTCGCGCCTAAGGCTGAGAACTACACAGGCTGAGAACTACTGATTTTTTTTTTTAAGAAAGCGTGATAAACTATTAATCTGCAATAAATTATCTAATTAGGCAGCTCTTAAAGACAATGTGTGTCTAATGTCTGTAGACGGACATATTAGTAGATTCCACAGCTATGTAGTGTTTCTCATCTGTGATGCAGTCATCATCTTCAGAGTTTATATCCTTCGAAGATATAAACAGGATGTAACTATTAGAAATATATGCAAACTGTTTCTATGAGGATCAACTGCGCATGTTATTTTAACATTGTAAAAAGTCTTTGAATCTCTTTAATTGGGCAGTCTAACACAAATCCGGATCTAATTACCATGTAACAGATTCCTGTTTGTGCGATCACCTAATTATATTTGTCTTAAAATTACAAATTTACTCGGAAGCACATTAATATATAAAAATTTATATATATATATATAGCGGGTCGTTATGAAAATTTGTATTTATTTTGACGATATCGGAAACTAAATTTAATATTTTTACTGCAGTCCCGTTTCAGTAATTCTCACGTCTTGTGAATTGCTGTTAACGTAAAAATCATATGTATCAGTAGAATCCCAATTTAAAAAAATAGATTTCTCAGCAAAGTGCGTTTGAATTAAAAAACGCTCATTCGTTATACAACCTGTATACCTTCTGTAAAATAGACTTTTATTATTTCGGATGTAGTGAACATAGATATATAGCAAGTAAATGTAAATTTTCAGAAGTGTTCGTATTTGTATACTTGTGTTTGTGTAATAATTATGTGTGCAATAATGATTATACATGTGTGTTAATGTCTGAGCGTGAGTGTATGTATATGTATTTATGTTTATATAATGAAATTTTCTTTTCAGGATAATCTGTATTTATCTAGATAAAATGTATTCACATTCCATTGACCAATACAAAAGATGAATAACTGCTATCATAAAATTTTGAGGACTCTTTCTAAATGTGACAGATTTATTTCGCATTCTATTTCTTTGCATAAATCCAGAGATCTTCATATGGCTTCGTTAAATTGTATTCATAACATGACAATTTCACTATTACGGTCTCATTAATGAAAACAGCGTTTCAAAGTGCTTCTACTATGAATTATCATACAAAGTATATACAAATAATGCGATATTATTAATAGAGTTAAAGATTCTGCGTCACTTCGATAAGTGTTCACATTGAGACAACCTTTTGAAATATCTTAAATGAAGTGATCTTACCTTAAATTAAACAACATACAAAACATAATTGCTGATACAGTCTTTCAGTTTCTGAACCGTTGCATGCAGGATCACAGGGCCACAATAGGTGCTAAATACTTTACAATTCACAACTACAGAAATGTAGGTCATTTTAAATAAGGCTTGATCATCGAATTGCGTTATACGTATTTCTGACTAATTTATCAAATTAAAACTCACTACTGATCGTTATTTAAAAAGGGAAAAATTGTATCTGTAAATAATATTTTGAATAAATTAAATGATTTTTTTTTAAATTCCTGAAATAACAACTAATGAGCACATCAGCTTTTAGAGCAGGTCTCAGATTCAGGTACCTAATACAGTAGATCACATTTAAAAAAAAAAAAAAATGTGAAACTTGTAACCCTAAAACATGGAGCAATGAGCTGTGTTTAATATGATGGCTGTTACACACTTCAAAACAGATGTGAAAATATACCTCCTACACACACACACAAACGCATACACACACACACACAAACGCATACACACACACGCATATGCACTCATGTATATATATATACGCGGCTATACTTAAACACACACACACGTGCGCATATCTACGCACGGCCACACACACACACACACACGCATATGTACTCATGTATATATATATATATATATATATATATATATGTATATACGCGGCTATACATAAACACACACACACACGTGCGCATATCTACGCGCGGCCACGCACACAGAGATCTATATGAATATGGTCGAATTTCAAAATACTAGTATCATTCAGAGCGAAATATGAGCGTCGAGTAATCCGAACCATATCATGATATCTTTTTAATGTGGGGCGAAGTGATAGATATGAAACGACCAGATGAAGACTTTCTTGACAGTAATAGATCAGAAGAGACTTATCTTTTTGAAGTCTGCAGAAAGTGAACTAGCTTTATTTTATTTGGACGCAACATCGTTCGTAAGGAAAGCCTCATTCGGACAAACCATCGGCATGAGAAACTACAGTTAAATTGTTAGCCGACACTTTTGCCGTGAAGGCATACTCTCTTAGATGAAAGAATTTTATCTCAGCGAATTGCGCGGAGCTAATGACTTATGAGTTTTCATAATCCTTGAGTCAAAAAGCTAGCGTTTTCCTTTGACCACTCTTCTACTTCAGATAAAGACATCTTTAGTATGTTACTGATTAATTATATCGCTTCTGTTACTTCATCTTTGCTTCTGTTGTTCTTCTGCATTCTTTCCTAAGTTAACACACACACAGCGCACGCACGCATGCGTACACACACACACACACACACACACACACACACAACACACACACACACACATCTGTATACATTTCCATATATATATATATATATATATTCTGCATTCTTTCCTAACACACACATCGCGGGCACGCACGCGTATGCATACAAATCTGTATACGTTTCCATACACACACACACACACACACACATATATATATATAATATATATATATATGTATATATATATATGTATGTATATATGTATGTATATATATGTATGTATATATATGTATGTATGTATATATATATATGTATGTATATATATGTATGTATGTATATATATATATGTATGTATATATATATATGTATGTATATATATATGTATGTATATATATGTATGTATATATGTATATACATATATATGTATGTATATACATATATATGTATGTATGTATATATGTAAATACATATATATATGTATATATGTATATATGTATATACATATATATGTATATATATATGTATGTATGTATGTATATACATATATATGTATATATATATATATGTATATATTTATATAATATATACATACACATATAAACATACATATTTATATATGTATGTATGCATGCACTCTTACTCCACTTTTCATACATATGCATATATATATAAGATGTGAAGATACAGAAGCTAGTTGTAAAAAAATGTTATCATTCGCTGTTGCATTATAGAAATTAAATAGAGTTTAGTCGTGGTTCATAAGTTTATCAGTAATCTGAAAGAAGGCAAGGCTGAAAATTCTTTCAGAAGAAAAGGATGAAACGGAAATAACAAGGAACAAATAATTTTTTAATAATAATGATAATAATAATAATATCAAAAACAACACCATCTTACCATGCAAATTAAATATAAGCTAGGTAATATAAATTCAGCAGGATTTATCTAACGCGTGTAATTTTTGTTGCGAATCAATTCCCGTTTCTCTAAAGATACGTGGTGTGTCTCTTATCTGCTTTTATTCTCTTCGCTTTGAGCAGTGAACTATCCCTTATCAAGGTTTCTGATCTAAATTTTAGAGTTTGGCATTTGTAATAATAGTAAGTAGCATACGGTTGACATTGCAAACAAGAAGACAAGATTTATTTCTTCGTATTCCCCATTTCAACTGCCTCCTCTATCTTTCTGTTGAGCGTGGTTTTCGTATTCCTTGGATTTTCATCACTGACAACATGTTTATATCTCTCTCTCTTCTCCTCTTAAAATCTATAATAGAGAGAATGCAGTTTCTTATCTAAATGTTGGGAAATAAAAATGAAATATTCATAAAAAGTACAGAATAATTTACCAGTACGACAGTAGATTTTTATTTACTGACGATGTAACAACTGGATACTACGACAGTAACAATTTAAGTATATCACTAACAATAACAATAGCAACAATAACAAATAAAGATGACATCTTCAGCAACAACTACAACAATAATCGTAATAGTTTTCTGTTCAATAAATTAGTTGCTGGAAAATCTATTTCCAATAGAAACTGAGATAAGAACTACCTAGTTACTTTGCAAAGAAATGATTGACGATTATATCTGATAGTTGTTGCAGTTACGCTACCACTGACAACCTTGCTGTCATCAATAAAAGCCTCAGTACTGCGATCACTATTGCAACCATCACAACTCATATTACGACCCCCACCATTAATTCAACTACATCAGCCTTCTCCCTTAAGTTATTTTCTTCATAATGAATTTTAAAAAATGACCCGGTTCAAATAATGCAGAGACAGACAAATTGAAAATATTGTGTGGTACTTGCGAAAAATAGCAGTCATATTTTTCTCAAAACAATTTTTCCATCTTTATAAGAGGAAGGACATATTTCAGGTTTTGTATGTCTGAAAGCAAGATGAAATAGTTCCGATTGGAATCAACTTTAATCATAATTCTACTGTTTTAGAGCTGAATTTGTTAAACAGAAACACCAGCATCCTCTTGTCTGATAGATTAAATAGTTCTTAACTTCTAGAAGCCACTAGACTAGACAAGGCGAGAAGAGTAAAATCATTAATACTGTCTAGTTCAGTTCCTGTTTGTATAATTATATGATTACAATAGAATGTCTACTGTTTGCAAGGCCAAATTTTGTCTATCTCAATCTTCGCTTTTCTTCTCTCTGATATCTGATAATCTGCTGTACATTAGCATCCCACTTACTGAGAGAAGCCTTTCTCAGCATGATTGATAAACCTGTTTTAACGGTACCCTTTTGTTCTTGATCAGCTCTTACTGGAGTTTAATCTGATGCAAGATTTTGCCTTCATTTTTCCTGTTGATTTTCATCTGCAAATAGTCAAGTTGGTATCTCATACATAGGTTATAGGGACTGTTTGTTTCTCCTGAAAAACCAACTACACGTCCAATCATCTGTGTAACGTTGATTCAGAAATGGTCTAACTTCTTTAAAAAGACATATTTGCCACGAAGAGTAAAATGCCTTAGCTAAAACGAAGACAACATCGAAGCTCAGTAATTTCGGTTGCAATCATCGTTTAATATGTTTTTAGTATTGTCAACACTAACGCTAACTTTCAAAGAATTACCAAAAATGACTTCTAACACATAAAACATCAAAGCTGGGCATGGTGAAAAAATAAGAAGTCGGAAATCTAAAGCATAAGAAATCTGAAACAAACGCATATCAAAACAATGATGATACCCATGATCTTGAAGAGACGTTTACTATTTACAGATTCCAAATTTTGGCACAAGGCCGACAAAATCGGGCAAGAGAATAAGTCGATTGCATCGACCTCACCACTCAAATAGTACTTATTTTATCAATCGCGAAAGGATGAAAGGTTAAGTCGACCTCAGTAGAATTCAAATTCAGAATGTAAAGACGGACGAAATACCACTAAGCATTTCTCCATCATGCTTACGATTCTGGTAGCTCTCCAACTTACATTTACTAATTATTATTAATTAATACCATGAACGGTGAAGGCTGAATCGTTAAAGCGCCAGTGGAAATACTTTGCGCTATTTATTCCTGTTCTTTACAGTCAGAGTTAAAATCCCGCCAAGGCTACTTTTACCTATCATTCTTTGAGAGTTGTTGGGGTCGATGCAATCTCCAGACTCCCACTCCATAACATTTCTAGCGTTGTGCCTAAATTAAATACACGTATTATAATGAATAACTTGTTTTTTTTAGCTCCAGTTCAGCTTTATAACCGAATGCATTCAAATCGGGGCCGCAATAATTTTCAGGAATATATATTTCTTTGCTACCCACAAGGGGCTAAACACAGAGGGGACAAACGGATTAAGTCGATTACATCGACCCCAGTGCGTAACTGGTACTTAATTTATCGACCCAGAAAGGATGAAAGGCAAAGTCGACCTCGGCGGAATTTGAACTCGGAACGTAACGACAGACGAAATACGGCTACGCATTTCGCTCGGCGTGCTAGCTAACGTTTCTGCCAGCTCGCCGGTCATAGTATCCTCTGTACTCTTCCTAAACACAGTTGAGTGTAATGTGAGGGAGATGTGGCACCTATTTCTAACACGTTGAGCGGCCACGTGGAGGCTCATTTATTGGCTTAATAACTATTTATTTAGAATGCAATGGTCTGACAGAAACAGATGAACACAAATAGCCAGTCTTTGTAAGGAAGTTGGTATAGTTGATCAAATCAACAACTATCTATTTCGTTATTGCAATAACAAAAAGCAGGCGTAAACTGTATCGAATTTTATAGTTCATTGCATAATTAATTAGATGCAATCAAATATTGCATCGGCGAAAAAAATATGTCTAAATTATGTATAAGACTGTTAATTACGTATCGGATATACATCATAATGCGTGGTGTTGGTGGTGGTGGTAATAACAGTAATAGTGGAAGTGGTGGTAGCTGCGGCAGCAGTAGTGGTAGCTCAAACCAAAAAAGGCTATTCACCAACATGTCCAACGTCCAATGATTGCAACCAGTAAAAGAACGTAGAGAACAAAGATAACTATATATACACTATGTACTAGAAAAGTATTAGATTTAGCGCTGTATGACTTCTGCCGCGACTATGATAACAGCGGTATCAGAGTATTTTCCGAGACATTAGCAATTTATTCATTCTCTCACCACTGCTACTTTACTTCTAATTAATTATATATTATTATTATTTATTTATTTATTTATTTATTTTATTTTTTTCATGTAATGCTAATGTTATAAGTAGACTAAATAGAGAAAGAGAGGATAGAAAAATTATATTCAACAGAGACGTCTTATAGCAGACAGACATAAAGGTTATTATAGTCACCGCGAATTTCGGTATGGTGGTGGTGGTGGTGGGGGGGGGGGGGAGCAGAAGTATTGTTTTATTAAATAAATATATAATAAATATGTTGTAAAACTAACCAAAATAAAGTTTATAGAAATAATTACCGAATCGGTATTTTCGATGACGCACATAATAAACGAAGCATTTTGAAGAAAGATGAAGAGGAAATCTGAATAAGAAAAAGGGGGTGAAAGAGGAAGAGAGAAATATGCGTGCGCACTTTCTTTCTCTCGTATTATAATTATTCATCATTACGTTGAAACAACAAATCATTATTGCAGTTCGTCGTATCTAAACTGCCAGTACCCAGTGATGTAATTAGGAGTAAGTTGAGAAAAGAAGTTTATATGCTACGTAGAAACCTAGGAATTAAATGTAATATTTTTCTCTATGTCTGTCTAGCTAGCAAGCTATTTACATACATACATACACACAAATACACATATGTATTCATGCATACTAGCAGACACGTTAGCGCGCCGGGCGAAATGCTTAGTGGTATTTTCGTCTGTCTTTACGTTCTGAGTTCAAATTCCGCCGAGGTCAACTTTGCCTTTCATCCTTAAATAAAGTACCAGTTTCACACTGGGGTCGATATAATCGACTCAATCCCTTCGTCTGTCCTTGTTTGTCCCCTCTATGTTTAGCCCCTTCTGGGCAGTAAAGAAATATATATATATTCATGCATACATACCCACGTAAATATACTCACATACAAACAATAATATGGTGTTGTAGAAGGTAGCCATGTTGATATATGTGGCTGTTCATCTTTTGTATAATGATTACTGTCCCCCCTAGAATATTGTCTTTGATAAAAGTTTTAGAAAATTTGGTTATCGTCTTCGGATAAGTGCAAAGAGGCACAAATTTTATGGAAGTGCTAAGAGAGACAAATTTTATGGAAATGCAAAGAAACACAAATTTAATGGAAGATTGTAGCCGTAACCGAAGTGTGAAAATCAACTAAGGCTCAACACTTGAACTTACTGCTCTATGCAACATGGCTGAACAGAAGAGTGGGCTCAGCTATCACTGTTCATGGAATTAACGAGTGAGGCTTCTGTGAACCTTTGAACTAAACCAATACTTTTAATAATTGCATCCACCCCCTCGCCTGAGGCTGACGGAGAGTATTACCAATACAACCCACCTTAGATGTCTTCTGTGTGAGGACTAACAATATGGAAACATGTCTAGAATTGCTTCTCAAGTATTAGACTAATTCTTCACACTTAATAAATTCAAATGCGTGGGGGGTCATTACAATAAATGTTTTAGTACAGGGGTTCTCAACCATTTTCTATCTGTGAACCCCTTTAATTACTATTTTATTCTGGTGGGCCCCCATAGCCATTCGATATTTAAAAACGAGTTTTATAGAAACTTCTTTCAAAATTCTTATTTTGGTTTTCCCATATTCAACTTGTGTAGGTTGAACTATGTAAAATGTTAGAGAAAGAAACCCAGCTCTTTCCTGCAATGTATACCAATACGTACATCTAAAGCACAATTTTTTCAGGGGCCCTTAAAATACTATTGTGGATCCCCAATATACTATTTTATTATGTGGACCACCAAAAATCTTATATAGACCCTAAGGAGCCATATGGACACTGATTGAAAACCAATGTATTAGCATTAGCTTAGTAGTTTGTTTTACATGAAGAATGCATCTCTTGATCATCCCTTCCCTCACAAATTCTACTCATTATTTTTCTATTGCCAATACTCTTGACGTTTCAAGACATTTCAATAAATTGGTGTAGACGACTGAGGCAATGATGCACCTGCAATTGAACCGGTTAACCGTAGTGAGAGAGAGATCCACTGCCTAGTCGCATAACCTGCAATATAAATCGACTAAAAATATTTTAAATCACGCACCTTCTTATTTATCTTAACGGGAAAAGAAAGATGACGTGGTGGGTAATCACAGTATGCTTCAAGAAAACAAGAGGTTACGGCTAAGCCGTTGATCATTGAAAGCTCGCCTAGCGTTAAATGGGAACAACATCCATTTTATTAACTGTATTGCAATCGTAGTCGTATTTTATTTTGTGATGTGATTGGTTAAAAAGGAAAATAATTTGATCTTAATTCTTAACAACAACGTTGCTTGTACGTTCTCAGTACTTGGAACACTGCGTGTGTGTGCGCAAGCAAATTCGTATATATATATATATACATATATGTATATATATATATATATATACATATATATATACATATGTATATATATATATATATATATACATATATGTATATATGCATATATATATATATATACATATGATATATATATATATATATATATATATATATATACATATATGTATATATGCATATATATATATATACATATGTATATATATATATATGTATACACATGCGCACAATTCGCCTGCACAAACGCACGTACACACACGCACGCACGCACGCACACACACATTGTTCCAAATATTGAAAACCTACAAGTACTAGTGAAATGCCACGCAATGCCTGTTTCCTACAAAAGACTAAACAAGTAACAAAGATCAGCGGGATATTCCAAAATATTTACAAAAAATTTTTTTTCTTATTCAAAAATATTAATTGAAAACTGGTAGTTTAAATAGAGTCTCAAGATTTTTCTATTAAGTTTAGATAACCCAAAATCATATATGCACGCACGAAACAAACACCTTAATAATAATGCAATTTTACACATGCATTGCAGTAACACAATCACATGCACGCATCCCCATACATAGACATTCATATGCATATACACTTACATGCACGCACGCACAAACGTATTTGTGTGGGAAATCTGGTGAAAATTATTCAATACATTTAAAAATATACTTTGCCTTATTGAAATAGTGAATCATCAACATTCGAAGGGTAACTATATGCATGAACGTACAATATGTGAGTTAAGAAGCGGTGCAATGAGTTCAACTGAGACCAATCTTCTTAAAATATATCTCAGAAATTTTCCTTCCCCACAACGGAACGGGCTCATCACAGATTTCGCCTCA
>NC_043001.1:35803379-35805879 GCF_006345805.1 Octopus sinensis | reverse complement strand
ACATATTTGCATGAGATAAAACAAATTTGTTCAGACTTAAGATGCATCAGATTTCAAATTTTTCTGCAAATAAATTTCAAGTTTACGTTATGAAGTTGAATTTAAAATTTAAGTTATATAATTTTATTATAAAGAAAAAAAAGTAAATAATATTAAATCGAAATATGGCACTTGGTTGTGATATCTACAGGAAACATAATATACTTCAGTATCGTAGCTTGCCCGCTTATAGTTGAAGCGATATATCGTTATACGTCTTCAATGCATTATCAATAATTGTATATCAACGCGAAGTATTATCAATATCTGCATTGCTAATTGTTAAAGTATTGCCTCGTATTTTACAATGACATAAACTTGTATAACCTTGTTACTGTTAGCTTATATCGTAATTTCATTGAATTTAATCTGTCAACGTATACTTTGTTTGTTGAGAAAACATTTCCGCTGTTTATTGTTAAATATACAAAATGAAATTACTATTCTCAGCATTTCCAAACTGCTATTTGTTTATACTGCTGTTTTCTTTCTTTTTTCGTTCCTTCTTTAAATTGTTGCCTAAGTAATAAAATTTAGCCACTTTGTCGTCAGTTATATTTATCGGAGGTACGGAACATATTTAGTGAAAAGGAGAAAACTGGTTGGAGTGTTAGAGAAAGGGAGAAAAAGGGAGAAGGAGAAAGAGAGAGGGGGAATGAAATAGAAGGACAAAGAACAGAAAGCTGGATGGTAAGAGATATATACATACACAGAGAGAAAGAGAGAGGGAGAGAGGTGGAAAAGTGGAAGGAAAGGAGAGCAAGATGGAGAGTGTCAGAGAGAAACACAGAAGAGAGAAAGTCAGAGGGGATATCAAAGACATGATAGTTAAAGGAAATAAAGCTAGATTAGTAGATTGATCAGTGAGACAGTGATAAAACTGAATGAATGGAGGAGAAGGAAAAAAAAGTAATAAAGACTAGCGATGGAGATGATAAAGCTTGATAAAGTGCGGCAAAGAGAGAGGAAAGAGAAAGAGAGAGAGAAGGAGAGAGGGGGGAAAAGTTGATAATATCACACTATCAAACAGCTAACATATGTAAGAGGACTCGCGTGATTAACGAAAGTTCTGTAAAGGACATTCCGTTGTTGATGAAAGATATTAGTAACAGCGATATAACCCCCACCATCCACACACATGCAAACACACTTACACGCTCACTCACGTACAAGCATATCTCACTCACACACACCCAGTCCTCTCCTCTCCTCTCCTTTTTGCTAATGCCATTGAAAAAGAACACTTCTCAAGAATTCAGCTCCTTTTCAAAAACAATGACTTGTCATGTTATATTACCTCAACGTACAGAATTTCTCTTTGACTAAGGAATGATAGGAAGTTGATTTTATCATACTTCTATAATTCTATCTTTTCTTTGATATTCCCAAGAGATTTCAAACATAACAAAGGATATTCTATTATACTAATAAAAACAGGGGTGGGGAAAAAGTGCACATTCTCTTACGAGTTATATTACATTAGAGGTCGCTGTCTGCCTGAATTGTGTGAACTAAACGTAGATTAATAGAAGTGCTCAATAATGAAAATACGCCAATAAAACAAAATATAATTGATCTCACCACAAGAGGATCAGAGTAAATTTCCTTAAACAGGGCCATGATTTATATATTTATATTAAATAATTGTTTTCGATGACAATCTTTATCGATGCACATTGATGCCTTGTAACAACAAACATATATATATTCGCAGAACTTGTTTATTCATCTCTTCCTTTCGCTTCATGTATATGTATGGATATTCTAGTATGTATGGATATGCGCATGTATGCATGTACGAAAGCATATCTTCATATGTATGTAGGAATGCATATACTCTTACTCTTTACTCTTTTACTTGTTTCAAGTCATTTGACTGCGGCCATACTGGAGCACCGCCTTTAGTCAAGCAAATCGACCTCGGGACTTAATCTTTGTAAGCCCAGTACTTATTCTATCGGTCTCTTTTGCCGAACCGCTAAGTAACGGGGACGTAAACACACCAGCATCGGTTTTCAAGCAATGCTAGGGGGACAAACACAGACACACAAACACACACATATATATATATTATATATATATATAGATATATATATATTATATATATATATATATAATATATATAAGACAGGCTTCTTTCAGTTTCCGTCTACCAAATCCACTCACAAGGCATTGGTCGGCTCGGGGCTATAGCAGAAGACACTTGCCCAAGATGCCACGCAGTGGGACTGAACCCGGAACCATGTGGTTGGCTAGCAAGCTACTTACCACACAGCCACACCTACGCCTAATCTATCCGAAATATCTTCATATTTCGGATAGATTATTGTAAACGATAGCATCGCCCATACTTACTGGTTACGACGGGTCAGTTACTAGGTCATTGCTTTTACATTAAGAAGAGCTATGAGCATATGTATGTGCAACACAAACGATACAGATACTACGAATCATTATTATT
>NC_043001.1:35780879-35798379 GCF_006345805.1 Octopus sinensis | reverse complement strand
ACCATCTTATGATTATATTACATAGAGACACTCTATAGGTACTTGACAAACAGAAAATAAAACGAACAGAGAATGGCAACAATAATCAAGTTCTTCAAATACATGAAAATATGTGGCAACACAACAGTTAACACGAGTATATGTTAGTCAAGGGTATCAAGACAACGGACTCTATGAGAAAAATGTTTCTGATGATGTTAACATTTGAAGCTGCAACTGATCAAAGGGATCTTGGAGAAAGATTAAGAGCTGAAATGTCGTTTCTGTTAACAAGCGGTGACCGAAATGTATCGAGTGAATTATTTTTCCATAAATAACTTTAAAAATGTATCTTTTTGTGATGAATGATTCTCTTTTGAGCTGAGCCTGTATTTTTTCCGTTGACACACACGCTGAAAAGCACGCACACGTACTTATGTATTTGGCGTGTATATTATATACGTATATATATATATGTATATACATGTATATACATAAATAGTGAAGACTAATGAAATGGTTGCAAGCCGCAACGAAAATTTTAGGAAAATAAAAATAGGAAATAAGTGGAAATTTTACCGGTGAGTGTGTTACATTATAAGGCACAAAAAGAAAATGACTCTCTCCAGACACAATACAAAATGTTTCAACACACGGACTCACATAAAGAATCTGGCAAATCAAATCCAACAGCGAAATACACACACACACACACACACATATATATATACATATATATCTATCTCCCCCTCTCTCTATCTATATATATTCATCGTCATCATTGTTTAACTTCTACTTACCTATTCTTGAATGGGACAGAGAGTATTTTTTGAGATTTTCTGCTTCCTCTTAACAAGCCTCGCAATTTTCAAATCAAAGGAATTATTTTCTCGTGGCCAATCATTTATTATTATTATTATTATTATTATTATTATTATTATTATTATTATTATTATTATTATCAGCAAAAATCACTTGAAACGAACAAAATCATCGGTGCGTCCAATACTCGTTTACAGTCATCATATGATGACAAGACGAGTGCACAGAAGCACAGGTACACAGAGACACACACGCACACACAAGCACATTGGTATACATATGTGTGTGTGTACTGATTTTAGTGACTATTGGTTTGAAGTTTCAGCAGTGGTTTAATGCTCCTGACAATTCAGTGTTTTAGAGATTTTATACTTATAAGTACATGATTGAACTCTGTACTGAAAACATCGATCCTAATACACGTATTTTTTTCTCTCTCTTCTTTTTTTAGGTACTATGTTTTTAGTAATGGTTCTCTCTTTTTCCCGAGTGTCCAAGCCGAAGACAAAGGAATTTACCGTTGTGAAGGAATCAGCGCTCATCATCCCAAACAAGTCTTTACAGCAGAACTAGAGATGGCATGTAAGTAAATACTATATTTTGACGTGGATTTATAATCCAATCATGTCTCTTCTTTGTATTATAAGATTAGTCTTAACGATGCGTTAGGGACTTTATCGTCTGGGTATTTCGATTTTGGGTATTTCGATTTTGATCCCACTGCGTAGCGCTTTGCACATCTTTCTACCTTAGTCACCTTTATCAAATGACTTTACGGAGACAGTGCTGAAGCCTATCTTACTCTCCTCTTTTAATCTTATGAAATATCCCACCGTCTCCTTATTCTCTCTTATACTTAACCTTCTTGTACCTTGAAAGTTCGCTCTAGCACCTCAAGTAGCCATGTGTCTCCTATAACAAGATGATTCAGCTAATTCCTCGGTTATACATTACCATCTCAATACCTGGATTAAATCCAACTTCCCTCTCTTTCAAATAAACTGGCATTCAATTGTATTGGAAATCACTTGGTAATCTTACTATCCTGAAAATCACACCCAATGCGCTCTGTAATGTGTTCGGCATAAAGAAGGGCATCCAGATAAAAGAAATCATGCTGAAGCTGATATTTGAGCTCAACGCAATGGTGTGCGTATCTGTAAGAGTGTTGCGAAGATGTTCAATGACGAAATACGTAATCATTGACGAAAATAATAGACTAACGGTACCGGTGTGGCTGTGTGGTAAAAAAGCTTGCTTCTCAACCACGTAATTCCAAGTTCAGTTCCACTGCGTGGCACCTTGGGAATGTTTCTTCTACTATAGCATCGGACCGATTAAAGCCATCCTTGTGAGGGGATTTACTAGACGGAAACTAAAATAAATCCGTCGTACATATATATGGTGTGTGTGTGTGTGTGTGTGTGTACGTGTGTGTGTGTACGTGTGTGTGTGTGTGTGTTTATGTCTGCGTTTGTCCCTCATCACCACTTGACAACCAGTGTTGATGTGTGTAACTCTCTGTTACTTAGCAATTTGGCAAAAGTCACCGATAGAATAAGTACTAAGTTTAAAATAAAATATGTACTCGGGTCAATTTATTCGACTAAAACGCTTCAATGCGGTGCTCCAGCATGGTCGTAGGGAAATGACTGAAACAAGCAGTAGAAAAGATAACACGCTCAGGGAAAATGCCGAAAAATACCTTATAGTATTTATTTCGTTGGAATTTTCTCATACAGACTGGTTAGTCTCGCCCTCATAAACGAAACGACACAGTCATTGGTTTTGGGGTAATCTATGGCCCGTGATACTATTTTACTCAGTATGTAGAAAAAAAGAGAACATAGGCGTATGTGTGGCTGTGTGGTAAGTAGCTTGTTTACCAACCACATGGTTCCGAGTTGAGTCCCACTGCGCGGCACCTTGGGCAAGTGTCTTCTACTATAGCCTCGGGCCGACTAAGGCCTTGTGAGTGGATTTGGTAGACGGAAACTGAAAGAAGCCCGTCGTATATATATATATATATATATATATATATATATATATATATGCGTGTTTGTGTGTGTGTGTTTGTCCCCCTGCCATTGCTTGACAACCGATGCTCGTGTGTTTATGTCCCCGTTACTTAGCGGTTCGGCAAAAGAGACCGATAGAATAAGTACTGGGCTTTCAAAAGGATAAGTCCCGGGGTCGAGTTTTCTCGATTAAAGGCGATGCTCCAGCATGGCCGCAGTCAAATGACTGAAACAAGTAAAAGAGTAAAAGAATATCATGTATGGATAATGAAATCGCCTCACAGGCTCGAAGAAAATTCAATAAATAATGTTAGCTGTGGTGGTTTTATGTTGCAAACGCTCTATTTTAATCCACGCATTAAATCCACATGCACACGCACACGTCTATGTGTAGGTAAGGGATCGATTTTAATTGAGTTAAAAGCGATGGAGCAATATATATTTATTATCTCTCTATATATAAACGGCAGTTTGTCTGTGCGTGTTTCTGTGTGTCTGTTTTCTTGTACCCTCACCCTGACCACGGCTTTCAACCGATTCTGATGAAACTTGACACACACATAGCCCAATGTCATAATTCAAAACTAACGCAGCGAAAATTTTGAAAAGTTCCCCCAGTTTTGAAAAAAATCGATAAATTCCACATGGGGTCGAGAATTAGAAACACAAACCACAGACTGTCTAGGGGACGCAACTCAACCTTTTTTAACTCTCAAAAAAAATTTACCATCATTTTTTTTCCATTTTTTTGCTATTTTTTGGCTATAACTCTCTAAAAATGCTTTATAGTTATTTCCCTTACAAACCTGAGCAACGCCGGGCGATACTGCTAGTGCTTTATAAAAGAGGTGAGTGAAAAAATTTTGAAGCTGCAGTGTTTCAGCTGGTAGATAATTCTGTTTACTAAATTTGAACATTTACAATATTCCCTAGATTCCTTGCTTAGACGAAATGGAACTTATTGATTAGAGTGCAGTAAGTTATCACTAATCTATCGATATGTTTGTCTGCAAGCAGGTATATGCTAGTGTGTGTGAGTGTGTGTGTGCAGAGAGAAAGAGAGAGAATGAGAGAAAAGGAGGTGGGAATACTTTTATACAGTCTGTCGTTCATTATTCAAAAATATTAACTCATAATTTTGGCAGTAGGCCACTAATCAAAAATATCAAAACCTACTCTTTGTAAACGTCTGTGAGCGTATATATATATATATATGTATATTTATATATGTATGTGTATGTCTGCGTGTGTGTGTGTCTGTGTGAGTGTAGTTACGCACGCACACACACACACACACACCACACACACACACACACACACACACACACACATATATATACTGGCAGAGATACCCGGCGTTGCTCGGGATTTAAATGGTATAGTTTGTGTATATATGTGGTTAGGGCAGCGGGCTCGATGTTGTAAGATCACGGTTTCGATTCCCAGAACGGGCGTTGTGAGAGTTTATTGAGCGAAAATACCTAAAGCTCCACGATTCTCCGGCAGAGGCTGGTCGTGAACCCTGCTGTACTCTTTCACCGCAACTTTCTCTTACTCTTTCTTCCTGTTTTTCTTCTACCTGTAATTTCTTCTACCTGTAATTCAAAGGCCCAGTCTTGTCACACTGTGTCACACTGAATCTCCCCGAGAACTACGTTAAGGGTACACCTGTCTGTGGAGTGCTCAGCCACTTACACGTTAATTTCACGAGCAGGCTGTTCCGTTCGTCGGATCAACTAGAACACTCGTCGTCGTAACCGACGGAGTGCCGTCGTATATATCAGGTGAAACGGGGAAGTGCAGCATTGACGACAAAACATTTGTGGAATAAATGATTGTCTGATTCGACCAAGCGACATGCAATACGTCCGTTTAGAGGATTCCAGGCCCTAACATGTCATGGAAAATTGGGAATGGGGTGGTATATAACTTTTGAACCCGCCGAAAAGCTGTAGTGGATATACTCGCCTTTGAGGCGATCAGCGCTGCGTCTAACACGACCCATTATGTGGTTGACAATCAAATGAATGGAGATGTATTATAGATATTGTACATGTAATGGAAACGGGCTGCAATGGGAGACGACAATGGGAAAGTGAACATTTGAAATATTGCAGAACGCGAAGGGTTGACATTAGGTTGCTGGTGTGGCTATATAATAAGAAATATAAAGTGAGCATATGCAGTCACATGAGAACATGTAGTAATGAATTACTTGCAAAATAAGGCATAATGGGTTACGGTATGGTTGGTAGGAGTAACTGAAGAATATGATTTGATACTGAAGTCCATGCAGGAAACTGGTGTGTTAGTGCAGTCTTCGGGTTTGTTGGTATATATACATACATACATACATATATATATATAGGGAAATTTTTATGAAAAAAATAAAAGACGAAGACAGGTGGTGTACAAAACAAACAGATGTATTAGTATGACGCTCAGGAATAGAAAAAGTATTTTACGTTTCGAGCCTACACTCTTCTACAGAAAGGGGTACAGAAAAAACAAGGAGAGAAAAAGGAGAGGAAAAAATGTGTATAGTGGGTATATATATATATATATATATATATATATATATATATACATGTGTACGTTTGATAACGTACCTAACGCGGAAAACATATACTCTATGAGGCATATGCACTCTCCTACGCTTACACACATACAATAACAAACAGGTACAGTCATATGCAAAACGTGATGTCGTTGTCGTTGTGGTATAAAATGTCCTGTTGACAATTGAAAGATTATCTCTATGAAATGTTATATTGTTTTAATCGAAATGAAGATAAAATTTCGTATTGACATTGGCCAGTCCTCATATACATATAGTAAGATAGACACACAAGCATGTACGAATGCCAGTCATCGCATATGAGTATGTATGTGTAGATGTGAGTGTACGTGCTTAATAACGTAGCGTTTGAGTACAAATGTGTGTATGTTTAATAACGTACCTAGCGCAGAAAGACACACACTGTAAGACATGCACACTCATACATTTACATACACACAGTCATATATAAAATGCGGTGTTGTCATTGTGGTATAAAATGTCCTACTGACAACAGAAAGATTATATATATGGAATGTTATACTGTTTTAAGTGAAATGAAAATAATCGAAATAAAAATAAAATTTCGTATTGACACTGACCAATCCTCACATACATATAATATGTTTAACAACATACCCAACGCAGAAAGACACACACACTGTGAGACATATGCACACTCATACACTCACATACACACATTCACAGATGCACAGTCATATGCAAAATGTGACGTCGTCGTGGTCGTCGTGATTAGAATTTAAAGTAAAAGTATAATGTGAAACTATATCACATTACAATATAGATCTTATTCTTTCACTTTTATCCTTTGAATTTTGACACGTAATACTGAACCAGTGCCAATGTTGCATTGTTTTAATCCAAATGACAAAAACAAATTGGATGTTGATACTCACGGGGTCTGATAGTATTACCTACCATGTAAACTTTGATTTTGATTTGGTCGAGACACTCTCTCTCGCAATTTCTCTCTATGTATATCTCTCACACACTGTGTTTGTTTGTACCTGTGTGTGTGCGTGCGCGCTGGAATGTGTGTGAGTGTGTGTGCGCGCGCGTGTGAATATATGTGCGTGAGTGTATATGTGCGTGTCAGTGTGTTTGTATGCATGGGTGTAAGGAATTTAATTAGGGCGACAGAATCGAAAGACCCTCGCGGAGTTTCAGCAGCAAGCTCGCTTCTGTTGAATGCGTTGGGCCAGGTTACTATACAGAATACACTTTTCTCTCATCATTTTATAAATCCCATCGACTCTGAAATAAAGGGTTAGGAGGGATTTACTTCGTTCTCTGAGTAAGACATTTGGGAAAAAAGCAAAAAACAAAAAAAAACAATGTTCGATGTTTTTTTAAATTTTCATTCCAACGTAAAACGAATGGAATAATCAATTAAAATTCTTCATTTACAGATCTTGGAGATTTTACACCAGACCTTTTTGAGCCACGCCTCATAACAGATTTTCCAATGGTTATCCCAGTTCATTCTAAATTCGAGGTGAAAGTTTTCCCAGCTACTGGAAAACCGAAACCATCTTACAGGTAAATACATTTTCCTAAACGATCGTTCCTTTTACGCTTACTGTGTTTATTTATTTAAAATAATAATATTACCATTATACGAGCTCAGACTTAATCATATAGTCTCGAGTTGGCTAGTGCTGTTTGAAATTTAGTAAACAGACACGGTGCGGAAGCGAGGTGGATATAGATGTGTGTGTGTGTATGTATGTATGTATGTATGTATGTATGTATATATGTATGCATGTATGTATATATATATATATATATACGCGTACAAGAATGAGAGAGAGAGAGAGAGATCTGTGCATAGGCTTAAGTAAAGCTGTGAAATAAGATGTTTGCTTCCCAACCATGTGGTTCAGGGTTCAGTCTCACTGCGTGACACACTGGTCAAGTGTCTTCTGCTGTAGCCACGGGCCGAGTAAAGCTTTGCGTGTGGATTTGATCGACAGGATCTGAAAGAAACGCGTCGTATATATGTGTGTAAATGCGTGTGTATGTGTGTGTGTGCGTGTGTGTGCGTGCGTATATGTTTGCGTGTGTGTCTTTGTCCAGGTGGTCGTTCTCTACCACCGCTTGACCGGTGTCGGTGCATTTACGCCCCCATATCCTTGCGGTTCGGTAAAAAAAAACCGATAGAATAATTTACCAGGTTTTAAAAAAAAATGTACAAGAGTCGGTTAATACGACTAAAACTTGAAGACGGTGCCCCAGCATGGCCGCAGTTTAATGACTGAAACAGACAAAAGATAAAAAAATATGATGTGTATATATGTAAGAGTGTGTGTGTTGATTTTCGAGGTCATTAATGAACCGTTATGCCGAAAGAAAATACCGCACCGTATTAAGTACCGTCTCAGTTTCCCCCAGTTTAATAAGGAGCCTATGTGATTCTAGATTTCATCCTTTTGCAATTAGATATCAAACTAAGTGCTGGGGTGGATGTAGTCTTCAGAAAACCCTTGAAGGTTTGTACCTCAACATGGCAGCAGTCCAGTGAATGAAACCAATTATACATAATTACATTACGTCTTAATTTAAAACTGATTTCTTTTACTTTAGCTGATTACTCGATGTGGTTTATGCTTGCTTCTCCTCTGTAAGGTTTTCATCATATAGCTGGCAAAAACAGTCTCTGTCTTACCGCCACAAGGCTTAATTACATTTAAATGGGCCTGGTAGAAATAACGGATGTTATTGCCAGCACTGTAGCATAAACGGTTTTCGGGGATGTGGCCGCGTTACAATAATAAGAATAAAAATAAAGTAAAATTAAATTTTCATTGGCACAACACTTTTTCTCGAAGATAAAGCTACGATTCATTGAATCAATTACACGTGATATTAGCACATAAGTGATACTGGATTTAGTTCATTTGAATTTTATTCTGTCTCTATATAACGCTTAGCCACTGACGTAATTTACTAAGATATAGTACGTCGTGTATTTCTTGAACAAATTTAACGAAACAAAATTTTCGTTTCATGAAAGTTTATATTTAGAATCCAAAATTCTTTTGCCTTCTTTGTTTGTGTTCGTTGTTTTTATCATTATCTGTGCATATACATACATGCATACATACATACATACATTTTTCAATATGTGACCGCATGTGTATCGTTGGCGATTTTCTTTCTCCGTCTTCCCTTCCTTGGACTTTTTCTTTTTTTCTAGATTTCTGACGAAGAGCTCCGCTCGAAACGTTAAATCCTCCTTCTTTCTTTCCTTTCCTGAGCGTCCAATAAGACTACACTTGTTCCACGTCCTCACGTTATTGTGTTTTCTCTTTGTTCATTTTTGGATTAAATATACATACATACGTACGCACGCACACTTCACGCACACGCACACACACACACACACACACACACACACACACACACATACATACATACATACATGCATACAATGTTAAAATTAAGAACCAAACATAAAATCATTGTGAAATTCTCCGGATTCAATCCCACTCCGTGGCACCTTGACTAAGAGTCTTCTATTATAGCTTCGGGCCGACCAAGGCCTTGTGAGTGGATTTGGTAGGCGGAAACTCAAAGAAGCTCGTCGTATATACGTATATATGTATATATATATGTGTGTGTGTGTTTGTGTGTCTGTGTTTTTCCCCCTCCCACCAACATCGCTTGACAACCGATGCTAGTATGTTTACGTCCCCGTAACTTAACAGTTCGGCAAAGAGACCGACAGAATAAGTACTAGGCTTACGAAGAGTAAGTCCTGGGGTCGATTTGCTCGACTAAAGGCGGTGCGCCAGCATGGCTGCAGTCAAATGACTGAAACGAGTAAAAGAGTTATCTGACTACTTTTTAAAGGATTGTACTTTTGGGGAAAATAAGAGAGAAACCATTCACTTACCTTATTAGCATAATGCTGGAAGCTCAAAAATATTTCTACTGAATAGTGCATAGAGATCCTGTATTATTTTTATCTAAAGATAATCTCAAATATCAACACACTAACAATTGGTTAAGAAAATATATTTCGCATGTAACTGAAGAGATTCCCCTTAAAAGTAGCGATTTATCATTCATTATGCATTTTTCGGTTATATGATTAATATACAGATATTTACTGCCAGAATACAAGACATTTTCAAAAGCCAGTGTTGTAGAAACAAGATAATATAAATTTTTTCCACAGTGTTAATTCAGTTTATGATTCTTATCCTAAAGCACACTATACACTTGGATATGTACTGGTTATGAAAAAACAGGAACATTGGAAGTACACGAGAAGCTGTTTGTAAGTCACAATCTTTTGTAAAGACATGGAAAATGATAGTCGTTTGAAACAATAACTGTGGTGTTGTCTATGTCTACGATAACACAGAACGAAAACTTATAGAGGTAGTGATTCTAATCTTAATTAGCCATAATCAGGTCTTTATTCAGAAGCTGCCGGACGAGATAGTGAAGATGCCGACAACCGCTCGGTTCAAAGTTTCTCTTGACCAGAAATGGCCTGAACTCTTTGCATGAACACCCTCCCTGTACATAATTCCATGTCCCCCTAAATGGCCTTGCTTTTGCTTTTTGAGCCAAAAACTTAACTTAAATTCTGTTTTGATACATGTGGTTTATGTTTGGGAAAATTACATATACGGGAAGACAAAGTTTTAGTAAGACCGCTTGAAATAGCCATTATATAGAAAGAAATTTGATTGAGTTTAAGAATGATAGACTAAATCAAAGAGAAGGGGAAATCGAATATTAAGAGAGTATAAAATAAAGAATGATATTATATAAGAGAGATCGGGTGAGATAGTTTAGGTGATAATGAGTGAAATATGTGTGATGTCTTGAAGCTATTCATAACGTTCGATCTTAGCTTATTTCTTACTGTATTGCAATATATAACCTTCTGTCAATGTTTGCTATCCATATGGCATTCGTGTGGAGATAGATTATAACTTCTGTCGCTGCTGGTGGTAATTTGGCATCAGTCCAAGACCTCCATATTAAATCAGAGTTCAGACATTATGTTTTCATTGTCTTTTCTTTTTAAAGCAAATCATTTTACCCCCAAACAAATTCAAAATATATTTCTGAATTCTTTATCTTCGCATTGAAAACTTTTAATGAGAAATGTGTTAGCATAAGAAAATTATATAATATAATAATAATTGTCTGACAGCAATAATTTAAGGAATATATTACAGCTGTGTGAATATTATTAGTTCTTGGGTTTAATTTAATTTATTGACTTTGTTAAATATATTTCAGTCTTATATGAATAGACTTATTATAAAGACACTCCAGGCATGACCACCACATATTTTTTCAGACATAGTATATCTACGATTTTGGCCAATATATCCTCCATATATCTAAGGAGCCATTTAAAGGAGTTCGATTGTTATTTCTAAGTGGTCGAGCCAGTACTTAAGCTGGCTTACTTTCATAAGAAATGAAGAAGAAAGAAGAAAATGATTCGACATGATATTATTATTATTTATCCTTTCCAGTGCACATAAATATCCTTTCTGCTAAAGGCACAAGGCCTGAAATTTGTGGGGAGAGTACTAGTCGATGACATCGACCCCAGTGTTTCACTGGTACTTAATTTATCGACTATGAAAGGATGAAAGTCAAAGCTGACCTCGGTGGAATTTGAACTCAGAACGTAGCGGCTGTCGAAATACCTAAGCATTTCGCCCGGCGTGCTAACAATTCTGCCAGCACACCGCCTTCAGTCCACTTAAATATATATATTTCTTCATTGCCCACAAGGGGCTAAACATAGAGAGGACAAACAAGGACAGACAAAGGGATTAAGTCGATTACATCGATCCCAGTGCGTAACTGGTACTTAATTTATCAACCCTGAAAGGATGAAAGGCAAAGTCGACCTCGGTGGAATTTGAACTCAGAACGTAACGGCAGACGAAATACCGCTACTCATTTCGCCCGACGTTCTAACGTTTCTGCCAGCTCGCCGCCTTCAGTGTAGTTGAATATATAGTTGATTCTACAGTTAATTTAATTGGAAATTATATATATTGACATTAATCCAGGTTTTTGGAATTCTCTTTGATAGAACGATCCAAAATTTCGTTTCAGTAACAGTTTTTAACTCGCATATCGAATGTGTGTGAACATTTACATTTATACTCATAACTATTGGCACACCTCGTAATGCTACTAAATATCTGAGTAAAAACAAATTATAAAAAATGGGATTTCAAGGCAAAGAAAGTGACCAACTAATTAATATGCACTTTGCAAATCCCATCTGCAAGTACAGTAAAATGTGCAAACTTTTTTTGCAGAATTCAGCGCATGTAAATCTCGGCCATTGTTATGCAAATTTTAAGCGACGACCATAATTTCTTCGCTACATAGCAATCTCTTCTTTGTAGGAAGTATTCAAATGATTAAAACAGAAAGGTACCGTACATACGTCCATTCGCTCACGTATACACAGAATCATCCACATACAGACTCACGTACATACTTACACACAGGTTTGTAGATCGTAGAGAGAGAGACTTCAAAGTGTTAGATGGTATTGTTTGGTGTAAGCATTGCAAAACTTAATCCCTGCGTAGTGTGTAAGAGCGTCAGCAACTCAAAGAACCTGGCGAACAATTACAAAGGAAATAACAAAAAGTAAAGCAAAAGGAAGAAAGAAAAATTTGGATCCAGTGTCTTGTAACATCAAAGGCTACTGAAGCCCACCACGAAAGAAAAATATACTGAACTCGTTGTAACGAGAAAATTAAGGAGAGCTGCACTTAGTCTGTGACTGCTTACTTGTTCTTAGATAAATCAAACTATTGGTAAGGAGCATCGCAGACAGTTTTCCAAGTAGATAAAGAATTGGCATAAAGCAAGAGACCCACAGATGGGTCACATGGTATGAACAATAACATGAGGAAATGTTAAGGAAATAGTAAGAGCATCAGAATATACCCTTATTTTATACCCCACCCCCTAAAATAAATAAACATGGGGGAATTATACTAATGCCTTTTATCATTTACTATTTAAACTATTCAAGCACCAACAGTGGTGGGCTGGACTACGAGGATGCAATGGTGACGGTGATGGCGTGGTGGTCTTCGGGAATGTTGTAGTTTATCACCAAGACAACTCTGATCGATAAGACATTAAGATTAAAAATATTCCGAGTGAGGCTGTGTGGTAAGTAGCTTGCTAACCAACCACATGGTTCCGGGTTCAGTCCCACTGCGTGGCATCTTGGGCAAGTAAGTGTCTTCTGCTATAGCCTCGGGCCGACCAATGCCTTCTGAGTGGATTTGGTAGACGGAAACTGAAAGAAGCCTGTCGTATATATGTATATATATATATGTGTGTGTGTATGTTTGTGTGTCTGTATTTGTCCCCCTAGCATTGCTTGACAACCGATGCTGGTGTGTTTAAGTCCCCGTCACTTAACGGTTCGGCAAAAGAGACCGATAGAATAAGTACTGGGCTTACAAAGAATAAGTCCCGGGGTCGAGTTGCTCGACTAAAGGCGGTGCTCCAGCATGGCCGCAGTCAAAATGACTGAAACAAGTAAAAGAGTAAAAAGAGTATGGTAATCCTGTCTTTTTTCGGAATACCTACTCAGAAAGTTTTTCTTTTCCTGTGAGAGGTGGGTGTGTGATTTGAAAGTAGTCGATTTTTAATTAACCGATTTAATTCGGAGAGTCTCTTTTCTTTATTCGATGGTGATAGTCATAACGAGAAAGAGAAAGAAGGAAAAGGAGGAGGGGTAATGGCGATGATAACGGGAATGATGGAATGAAGACGAGAAAATTATATTATTGCTTGCAATATTTTTTCTGAAAATTTGTTTTTTGTTTGGGAGTTGAAGCCATTCTATTGCCTGTGTGACTTATAATTTATTGCAGCTTCTACTACCCACCCCACCCCGAATATAATATTCTTTTCTACTCTAGGTAAAAGACCCAAAATTTTCGGGGAAGGGGGCCAGGCGATTAAATCGACCTCAGTACATGACTGGTACTTAATTTATCGACCTCGAAAAGATTAAAGGCAAAGTCGACCTCGGCGGAATTTGAACTCAGAACGTAAAGACAGACGAAATACGTGATTACTGATCATCTCGCTTCAGACTGTCACTAAGTACTAACCATACTGACTCAAAGAGTGGTATTCGTCTTGTACAATCGTTTATCACAATAATTCCATGATGTACAGACGCCTCTTTAGAGTGACCTCAATTGTCTTTCAATCTACTGAAAATCCTATGATGACATACATAGAACTAACCAGTTGCAAACGCATTGAATGTTTAATTTAGTATTTAGCAGACATGCTTTGCACAGACAGGTTTCTATAGATGTAACCCGGTTGGGCATCGCACCAATGAATTGTGTCCGCACTGACGAATCAGTATGATGAAGGGTGTGTATCTACTTTTGAGATGTGTGTGTGCGTGTGTATATATACATACACATACATATATATATGTATATATATATATATATACATGTGTGTGTATGTATATGTTACAAGGGGTTCATCTGTCTCTCTCGCTCTCTCTTTCTCTCTAGAGTGAGAGAAAGAAATCAAATCTCCTCATTAATCCAGTTCTAAGTAAACAACGTTTGAAAAAAATAAAGGATGGTCATAGCTGGAACTCCTTTGATAATATCTACGGCTGATAAGGGATGACCTGGATTAAATAATACCAAATAACGTGTTATTGCTTCTATATTATTTTTTCCTTAACACAGAAAGAAGAAAAAACATATATTAAATCACAAAAAGAAGACAGATAGCTACATAAAAACAATTAAGCAAGGAAACCGCATAAAACGGTACATAAATACGTAAAGGGGTGGGACTAACATCTTAAGAGTAGACGACAAAAGAAAATACTAGAAAGGGCGTTGAATAAACTATTAGACGTTTGCACTCTGGGAATATATATTCGTTGCTAGAAGAAATGGTTTTGATCGTAGCTAGACGAAATGGTTTTGATGAACACTTCTATGATGATATCTTCGCAAATTTCTGAGACAAGATGGCTTCTTTTCATCATCAAAATATTTCTTGATACCCACTGGAATATATACCGATTTTGGAATCTAGATAACTGAATGCTAAAGAGAATTACGAATGAAAGAATTGTCTTCAACATAAAACATATGGACTGCATTTTGAAAGACTACTTCTGTCGTCTTGTTTTTGTTCCTATCTAAGATATCATATACACAAACATACATAAAGCATGTTTTGTTGCTTTCTTTCCTTGTAGAAAGTATTTCTCGGGACATAGAATTGTCTATGTATCTATGGAAATGTGTAGATGTTACGTATATGTAGCCATATATATATGTGTGTGTGTGGTGAGTGCATATATATATATATATAAATATTATTTTTTAGGGAATAAAAATTCCGCATAACAGAGTTTCAAATTATTCTCAATGAACAAATATATTTTAATTTAGAGATAGAAGACCCCTACATCTCACCAAATAAAAATAATTTTTATTTTGATTTGGTGAGATGTAGGGGTCTACTAACTCTTAATTTATATATATATATATATATATATATATATATATATATATATATATAAACAAATAATGTTCGTAGCCACTTCAACATGGTTCTCCGTTCGAACGGACTTTACTGCGATTTTTTAACCCCGAGAAGACATCTCTAGCTGGTTAATGATGCACAGGTGCATCCGTGATATGCCAGCAGGGAGGCGAACCCCTACCGCCTTCTAGCGTCGGGAGCAAACACCTATATATATATATATATATATATATATACGTCTATTTAGCTTATCTAGCTGGCCCTCTCCTCTTGCGAGCACGCGTGTGTATACGCACACGCAGAAAGATATATATATATATATATATATAATATATATATATATATGTATATATACACACATATAAGTGTGTATTTGTATATCAAAATCGCTTTCTTTGAGTATTGTAGAATTAAGAAAGAGAAATTTACGTTTACCTTATTCAAAAAGCATCTACATACCTTATCGTTGAAACTTAAATGATACTTGAAACGTTGTGCGGCGGGGAGGACACAAGATTATCGCTACTTAAATGCCAGTTTCGATATGATAAATTGCTTCTCATATAAACTCTCTTATTAGCCAATTATTAAACGAATCCCATTCTACGTTTTGGTACTAGTGGATTATATCCTACATCAGTATTTACCGGGATCTATTGGATTTCAGCAATTTTCACTCAAATAAATTTCAACAAATTGGCATTATAGGCTTAACGATACATGTGAAGATTAATTCTAAAAAGCCTGAAGGATCTGCATTTCTTAACTACGCTGCGACTGTTTTTGATTTTGTTCGTCTCACGCATCCCTATAAATCAATTATGTAGGATCATACGCATACTACGAAACGCACAAAACCATATGTGCCCGCATTTATACTTAGGCACGAGTAAATATGTCTTTGAATGTATGCATACATATATATATATATATATACGTGTGTATTTGTATATCAATCTCGCTTTCTCCATGAAAGTAAAGCGTGCGAGGCATTCCTAAACGTAAAACAATATGCTAATAACAGATTGGATTATCTTAATATAAAGCTTGCAATATTTTGTGAGTCAGGCTGAAAGAGGATACATACGTGCTCTACGTAAGACTACGTGCGTTATATGGTTTGAGTTTTGAAATTGCATGCACAGGATTATACATCCTATGTGTGTTTCTGTTTGTGTGTATGCATATAAATATATATGCGTGTGTATATATAATATATATATGTCTCTGAATTATATATATATATAATATATATATATATAATATATATATCATATTTATATATACATCATATATATATATATATATCATATATATATATATATATATATAATATATATATCATATATATATATATATATCATATTTATATATATCTATATATATATATATATTATATATATTTAATATATATATCATATTTATATATATATATCATATTATATATATATATCATATATATTATATATATCATATTTATATATATATATCATATATATATATATATCATATTTATATATATATATATCATTATTTATATATATATTCATATATTTATATATATATCATATTTATATATATATATATATCATATTTATATATATATATATCATATATATATATATAGATATATATTATATTATCATATATATATATATATATATATTTATATTATCTTATATATTATATATATATATGTATATATATGTATATGTATGTATATATATATATTTATGCTGTTAAAATCTCACATCTATTGGTATGCTTTTCTACGTGAAGTGATATGTTATGCGTAGGTGGTAGTATCTATATTTCAGGAATTTAATTAATATTTCATTTATACGTATCGCAATATATTGGGAAATTGTATACCTTATATATATATATCTATATATATATATATATATATATATAATTATATATATATATAAGTATATAAAACATTCCACAACGATGCAATACGAGGCACATTTTTCTTTAATATGGTATAGCATATTATATTTACCGCTTTATTTTTATCCCCAAGAGACGAATATCGTAACATCAAATTAGTTGTAATCTCACAATTATTGGTTGAACCCTTTGAAGGGAATTACATTTTGATTACGAAGACTTAAACGCTGCTTTGTTGAAGTGGTTTGAATAACTTGGCAATATATTTAGTATGCATACGTGCATCTATAGATATACACAAACTTCTACATATCTATGCATATATATTATAATATATATAGATATATATATATTATATATATTATATTATATATATATATATATATATATAGTATACAAATATATGCACACACAAACACATATAGAGACAGAGGGAGAGAAAGAGAGAGAAACGTACTTGCATAGCAAGTGACCAGATCTGAGATCGTGTGCTGAATCAAAAACAATTGCAACGTGGAATGTGTTCATAAGCCATTTAAAAACACACAAAAACCGTTAGATTCGCTTCAGCATTTAAATTTAATTTGTCAAAGTATTTTCGTCGCTTTGAGACCGCGACCTGATTCACTGACAAAATGCAGCACAGAATTTT